>NC_056738.1:92692829-92702829 GCF_019279795.1 Protopterus annectens | reverse complement strand
CAGGCAAGCAGCTATGGGGAGGGAGGGGAATTTTAGACTTAGGGAGCAAGAACACTCAGAGATTTGAGGGTTAGGGAGGAGGAGTGGAAGTTTAGGGTAAAGGAGCAACGACTCAGGTCAGATACTAAGTGAGAGTTTTAGGGTTAGAGTTTAGGGTAGGGCTATACAGTTGCAGAAAATCTGGTGTGAGGAGGGGTATGCACAAGCGGGAGATCAGGCTAATGGGATTTTGAACACCAGCTTTTTCAAGCAAGTGGCACTGAGGAGGTGTGTCGTGAGCTACTAGCAAGGGTTTAGCTGGGCATACTCAGTGTACTCAAATATGTACATTTTTTCGTAGCATATCTTGGAAACTTCAACAGTCTAAAAGTACAGAATGTTTAGAACTGTGCAAACACATACTTAAGAGTATAGATGTAGAGAAATAATGCTTGTATGAAAGGAATACACCTTTAAAATAGCTTTTTATGGCTATAAATGGTAACAGTTGAAAATAATATGTTACCTTCCTGTATGTATTGGGAGTAGCATTTTGAGGGTTGAGTACATTTTTAAATGCTAGGTAGGTGGTGGGGCAACATCATTAGGTTTGAGTACAAAATGTAAATTTCTGGCTACATCCCTGGCTACTAGTACCTGTAGTAGGCCCATATAACATGATCAACTGTTGTTGGCCCATATAATAAGAGCACCTGTAGTTGGCTCATATAACATGAGATGCCATCACTTGCAGTCCACATGTTGTCTTTAAAAGGGATCTCCATTTTTTCCCAAATGCCATATGCCAAATACATGCTGGCAGGTGAAGCAGTGATCATCTGAATTGCACATAGGTGTCTGTGGTATGAGCATTAGTGTTTGTGTGACCTATGATGGAATTACATCTTTTCCAGCACTGGTTGCCTGCCTTATGCCTGCTAATAGCCAGGAGATGCTTTGGCTTCTCCATGACCTTGAATAGGGTAAAGCAGGTATTGGAAAATGAATGAATGAACTGATGATGTTAATTTTTTTTATTATATGAGAAATATACAAGCATCTATACTAAAAGAAAAAAAAAATTATATACATGTACCATACCTGTCAACTGTCCAGATTTTCACAGAATGTCCAGATTTTTGCCTAAAATTTTTGTTTATCCCTCATAAAATGTGTGGTTTTCTGGCAAATCACTTGGATGATGTGAGGGATGACATCACTCAATAATGACATACATTTGAGCTTCAGACTTCATAGCCTTTAGAAAATGCATTTTAACACAAAGCCTGTTATTCTAGATACTTTCTTAATGTATAAGAGCAATATTTAAAATCTGTGCCTATTTTGGGCCTTTGCCCCCCATTAGGCCAGATTTTGTCCAGATTTCTTGGGCTTAGAGGTTGAGAGGTATGACATACATGAACGCATAAATAAATAAACCCAAACTCCAGTACTTATAGTGAAAAGAAGACTCAAATTCAGATAATTTTACATCTGTTGAAGGTGATAATGTCAACATATTTTCAACATTTTAATTAGTAGTAATAGGATGACATTTAAGCAGAATACAACAAAATAGAGTGAATTATGCTTTATTTAAATGTGATTGGAAACTTTGGTGAGATTTACCATTAAGGGTAAAGTCCAGATGCTATTTGATGTCAGAATGTTTAAACACATCAGTACCTTTGCCCCATCATTATATACTGCCACCATGTAGAGTTATTGTTTGACTTTTTAATGTTTTTTTTTCACAAAAATATATTTTAATAGGCATTTTTTTCTTTGAGAAATGTGAAGTGCTCTCATTTCACCACATAGAATTGCTATAAAAAAGCCATATACTCAGGGCATACAATCAATGATAGTTTTAAATATGCTGCAAGACACCAAAAAGTTCATACACTAAGGGTAACTGAATCACATGCATTTTCTTAAATAAGTCTGTTATCCTGAAGGTTGTCATCACTAAATGCAACTCATAAATGTGTCACAAAATCAGATAATTTATAAGGAATAGAGTAAAAGCCCGGAACAAAATTAAAGACATCCTTGAAAATTAGTGTAAGCTGAGTTGTATGTTTATCACTGAACATACAAACTGACTTTGTTATTTTAGTTTAATACGGTCATGTTTCTAGTCCCATTGCTGGCGATACTTCCTGTTGAAGAATATAACATTTAACTTATTTTGGCTTCTCCCAGTTAGGGGTCACCACAGCAGATCACATGTCCACTCATGACTGGCAGTGGAGTTTTACAGTGTTAAGTTGCCAGCCCAGCACCCAACTTTCCACAGAAGGCACACACTCGCACCTAGGGCCAATTTAGAGTGTCCACCCACATCCAAACCCATGCAACCACAAGAAGGACATGCAGGCTCCCCACAGAAAGCATCCCAGCTGAGGACTGAAACAGAGAACCTCTTGCTGGGAGGCAGCAACACTAACCACTGCACCACCGCAGCTGCCCAAAGAATGTAAGATTTAACAATGATGTTAAATCAGATTCTAGTGCTCTTTTTGGCATGTGTGTGTATTATATGTATGGTTTATATATATATATATATATATATATATATATATATATATATGTGTGTGTGTGTGTGTGTGTATGTATGTATATATACATGTATGATTTTACTTTATAATCTCGAAATACTACAATATCAAATTTTAGTATTTCGAGACTATAAAGTTAAAAGTGCAGTTACGTGAAACAGCATAATATCGAATGTGGAAATGTCGAATCCAACGTTGTGTTGTCGCATTTGTGACGTGCTGTGTGTGCGGTTTGTGGATTTAGATGGGGATTCAGGTAAATGGTGTTCTTGTAAGGGTATTGGGTAGGGATTTTAGTGTGTGTGAGTGTGTGTAGTGGTGAGTTTTATGTGTTTGTGTGTTTAGTGTGACTTCGGCGTTAGTATATATGAGTAGCGGGGAGTGGGGGGTGCAGCCCCCCACATGGGGGTTGCAGGGGGGCTTGCCCCCATGCTTATAGGTAGGGCAGGTGTGTTTGTTGTGTTGTGTTTGTGTGTGTTGTTTTGTTTGTTGTAGTGTAATTAGGTAAGTGTATGTGTGCTTGTTTGGGTGGTGGTTTGTGTATGTGAATGATCGCGATTTTGAATTTCCTGATTTTGGGTGTCGGTTTTCTGAGCTTTCGGCTTTATAGTCTTGAGATACTAAAATTTGGTATTTTAGAATTTTGAGATAAAAAGTGAATCCGCATACATATATATATATATATATATATATATATATATCCAGGAAAAGCCGAAAGAAACAAACAAACCTAACAAAAAAGCAAATGTTCAAAAGAGCAAACAAAAAAAAATTATCATTGTTTTAAATCGAATTACAAAAATATACAAAAAATAATATTTTATGGAGGGGGAAAAGACCTTCTGCACTACCTACACACCCTGCTAATTAGGTATACCAATTCTGGGATCACACAACATTGGGAAAAGGGCAAATTCTGAGTCCCCACTGTACTAAGATTTCACAAAAACAGTAGCCAGCAAAATCAAGAAAAATGTGAGAGAGAGAAAGAGCGACTGAAGTTGTGACAAGGTGAATGTGCTCATTGCTTGTTTTATCTTAATAACCCATGATATAAACAAAAAATATAAGCTTAAATCCTGTTTTCTTATTTTTAATAAGAATGCAAAGTGATCTATAACACGTATAGGTTCATAGGTAGGTACTAGGCTATCGGCCCTAGGGCCTATACAAGCCTAGCCAAAAAGGTACCCTGGCTTTTGCCACCCAAGAAAATTATTTTTCTGTGCCCCTGTTGAGCAGAGCCATAGAGGTGACCCCCGGGGTGAATTTCCTATTTCCCACCCAATCATCAAGATTTTTCTTGAAGAGTGCTAACGAGGAGCTTTGTTTGATATAGATAGGTTTGTTCCAGAGTATGGGAAGTCTCTGGGACAGGAATCTATCCCTCCAGCATGTTCCGTTTATTGTGATGACAAGGTTTAGGTCCCTAGAGCGTGTAGCTCAGAGGGATTGGGATTTCTTTAAGTGGAGCATGTACAACAGTTCTGGGTTTGACATAGCTTTATATGTTAGGCAGAGATCGCCTCTGAGCAGGCGATATGCGACGGAGTAAAGCTGGAGTTTCTTGAGATGGTCTGCGTAGGGCATCTGTTTGAGGCCAGTAATCCTCTTTGTGAGGTATTTCTGCGGCCTTTCCAGTTGTTGTAGATGTCTTGTGAGGTACATACCAAAAGAGGCGTTGTACTCTATAATGGGTCTAATGAGTGGCGAGTAGAGGGGAACAATGACCTCTTTTTTCCTGGATGAGAAACCTTTTGTGATGAGGTGTGCCACATAGAAGGATTTCCTGACTACTGTGGCAGTGTGATTATCAAAGGAGAGACTACTGTCCACCTGTGTCCCAAGGTTTCTTATCACACTTTTGGTGTTAAGTAGACTACCACCTATATGGTAGTTCATGGGTACAGAGTTTTTGCCAAAGGGGATGACAATGTACTTTTTGGCATTGAGCTTGAGGCTTTGACACCAGGCATCTGTCTTACTGAGGCCCTTTTGTAGGATGTCCACATCGTTAGGAGTTTCAATTATGGCTCCTAGTTTGCAGTCATCTGCAAACTTCATTAGCCAAAGACCTTCTGTATTAGCCTGTACTTCAGAAAAGTAGATACCAAACAGGAGAGGACCCAGGACTGAATCCTGTGGTACTCCACTTGTCACTGGTCTGAAGTCAGATTTGGAGTCTGCTACTTTCACAGTGTGGGTTCTGTCAGTGAGCCAGTTGGCAACCCATCTTGTGACATAGGGATTTATACCTAGTTTAGTGAGTTTATCTATGATTCCAGAGTGGGGGATGGTGTCAAACACCTTGGCAAGATCTAGATAGGCTGTGTGAACCATCTTACCCTCGTCTATAGCTTTGGTGACTGCTTCAAAGATGTCAGTCAGGTTTAGGAGACATGATCTGTCTTTTACAAACCCGAACTGGGTGGGGTCCAGAGTTTGGAGATTACCAATGTCTTTGTTTATAAGTTCCATTACGATATGTTTCATGGCCTTGCAGACCAGACTCGTTAGGCTAATGGGCGGTAGTTCCTGGGGTTTGTGCTGGCTCCCCCTTTGTGGAGTGGGATAACTGTCACTGTGCGCCATTCAGTGGGCACAAAGCCTGAGGTGAGGCTATGATTGAACATGGTGCTTAGATGGGGTGCCAGTTTATTCTGTAGTTCATGTAGTATGCAGCCTGGGATGTTGTCAGGTCCCATGGATGCTGTGTTCTTGGCTTTGGAGTGTGTGGTTTTTACCTGTGCAGCCGTGATTACAAGAACTTTGCATTCTTCTAGTATAGAGATGGGCCCTTTAGGGGGTGGGGGGTTAAAGTTAGCACTGAACCTATCTGCCAGGATGTTGGCAATATCAGTTGGTTCTGTATATTTAGTGCCATTGTGCTGCAACTCAGAGCAGATCTAAGTGTTTCCATTGAGATTCTTGACATAGCTATAGAATGCTTTTTGGTTGTCTTTAGAATCAGTGGTGATTTTGTTTTCATAACTAGCTTTGGAGGATTTTATGAGGGATCTCAGCTTCTTACTGAGGTTGACCAGGGAGTTCTTCCAGTCATGGGATTTTACTCTTTTATGCAACAGTTTCTTTCTTCTGTTGTAGAGTTTGTTTATGGCAGGGGACCACCAGATGAGCTTCCTTTTTTTGAAGAATAGCATCTTGGTTCTGTTAGGGATAGCACGAACCATGCACTCATGTAATTGCTTATAAAGTGCATTTGTGTAGGATTCAGCAGTAGTACCTCTACTGTTCGTCTGCATGGGTGTTGTAAAATTTGCCACTTCTGTCTTAAGAAGCGTGAAGTTGGCTTTGGAGAAATGTTTTATGGTGGTTTCCCTAATGGAGGGTGGGGGCAGGATGTGGATGTCTAGGCTGATTAGCTTGTGGTTGGATCTGACCAATGAGGAATTGACCTCTGGTGTGGAACACCGGTCACCTATGTTGGTAATGACCAGGTCTAGGATATTGCTGCCCCTGGTGGGGAGTGGATAAGTTGATCCAAGGCGTTGGAATTTATGAATTCCAGAAAACGTTGAGCAAAAGAGTTGGTACATGAGTAGTTTTCCCAGTTAATGGTGGGGTAGTTGAAATCGCCCATTATTAGGGTGTTGGGTTGTACCCTAATATTTTCCAGTGTATCAAGAAAGGAGTGGGAATCCTGGGGCATGGTGGGGGATCAGTAGCAAGTTACAATTTGGATTGCGGTCTTGCCCAGAGTTAGTTGCACTTGGATAATCTCGGATGCATTATGCTGAGCAACTATCCTGGAGGTGTGGATATCCTTAATGAATATGGACATGCCCCCACCTTTAGTGTTTCGGTTCAGGTTAGGTGGCCGAAAGGCTTGCTATGAATTATAGCCTGGTAATGCAGGGGTGCTTTCTGGAGCCTTGAACCAGGTCTCTGTCACTGCACAGATGTCGATGTTCTCCATTTTAAGGAGTGCCTCGAGTGAATGCATTTTGAGGTTTAGACTTCTAGCATTGAGTAGCATTACCCTCAGATTTTGCTTGCTTGTACCTGTTACGGTGGTGAATTTGCCATTTGAACAGTGCCTAAAAAAGGCACTATAGGGGTGGCAAGAGCCTTAGCCAGTATCCGGAATCCCAAGGACGAAGGTCCAGGCCATCTCTGGCAAAGCATCGTGGTCTGTTGATCATGTCACCCCAGGCAGACAGATACTAGATCCCCTTAGAATGACACCAAAAGCGTAGCCAATTGTTGAATTCAGTCATTTTTGTCCTTGTACTGTGGTATCATTCTGGATGATGGCAGGATGCTACTCAGGGCTAGGGTCATACCTGCCTGGGCTACAAGATCGGAGAGCTCCTCCATGCCTCTTTTCATGTAGTCCAGGGAGGTACGTCTCAGGTCATTCACACCAACATGGACAATGACAGTCATATTTGTAGTTGTTGTGGAGTGACCTGAGTGCGTGCCTTATGTGGCGGATCCTGGCACCCGACAGGCAGCTGACAATAACTTTCTCCTTGTTTAGCCTGGTGAGTGGAACACCAGTGTGCCTGACTATAAAATCACCAATGACCAGAGTGTTGGGTACGTTGTTATGCCTTATGGAATGTGGTTGAGTGGCACACTGAGTTTGTGGGCAATGTGTCATTTGGGTTGTGTTGGGGGTGGATGTTGCATGCGATTCTGCTTTGGAGATCTCTGTTGCTTGAGGAGATTTTTATTGAGAGCCCCCACAAATGCAGGTGTGTGTTTTGTGTTGCTATGTGTGTGTTTTGGTGGTGTAGGTTGAGGGACTATGTGATGAGTGTGGTGTGGTGCAAGTGTTTACCTTCTCCTCTTGACTGTCTAGTCCAGCCTTGGGTGAAGAGACCTTTGCTTCTAGTTTGGCTATATAAGTGCATCTCTCACAGGTTGTAGTGTTGGGTGGTAGGAGGAGAGGGTTGTCTGTGTACATGAGGTAATTGCTGCATTGCCCCAAGATGCCCAGATTCATCAGGAAGACATGAGAAAACACCAAGAGCTGACCCTTAGACATGCCTGGATAGGTGATTATTTATTAAGTACTAAAAACTGTTTTCCTCTAGACAAGTGAGGAAAGTTGCATGCTGTAGTAATTTATAGTTTATTTAGTGCTTACAATGAGTTCTGAACAAGTGCTGAGCTCAAAGAAACAGATTTGAATGCTAAAACTAAAAAAACTGGCTAGTTCTAAGGGAAAATTTGAAGAGCAGACTTTATGGCGCCAGGAAAAGTTTAACCCTAGCTAAGTGGCGATGCATAAAGTGTATTTTTTTTATATAACAGTAGTAAATGAGCAAACTGTTTTAAACAAATTAACCAATAAAAAGCTAAAAACTGAGCCCCGTTCCAGCAGTCTGCGATCAGACAAATTCTAACTGCACACTCCTGCCACTAGAGTGCAGGGGAACCTTCTCCAAAAAAATGATGGTCTGGATTAGTGCTCAAGTTATACAAACAAAGCTAGATTCAGCAGGTCTGAATTTAGTATGCTACAGCAAACAATGTGTACCAATTTCAGAAAGAAGCAGGTCCAATAAGCAGGCACAATAAGTATTTAACCAGAAACTCCCAGCTCAAAAGGGCAGAATCTGCCCTTTCCTCCCACATGATTGCAGGCCATACCTTCTTAATGTAAAATAACTGGCCCGAAGCCCAAGTGCTTAAACCAGAACTAATACACTCTTAGAATAACAGACACTAAGCCTTCAATCAGCAACTCCCAACTTAGAAGGATGTAAGCTGCCTGTCTTGCCACAGCAATGCAGACCACAAACCTTCTTAATGTAAAGCAACTGGTCTGAAGCCCAAGTGCTTCAACCAAAGGCTTAGAGTAACAGTTACAATTTAATCAGGCTACTAACAAGCAGTAATAAATGCAGCAGAATAAATGCAATAAAGTAGGAAGAAACACAAATACAGTAAAAGCAGATAAATAAAGTGCATTTTTTATATAACAATAGAAAACGAGCAAACTGATTTAAACAAATTACCCAATTAACCAGTAAAAAAACCTCAAAACTGAGCCCTGTTCCGGCACTCTTCAATCAGACAAGTTCTAACTGCACACTCCTGCCACTAGGGTGCAGGGGAACCTTCTCTAAAAAAAGATAGCCTGGATTAGTCCTCAAGTTACACAAGCAAAGCTAGATTCAGCATGCCTGAATCTAGTCTATGCTACAGCAAACAAGGTGCACCAATTAAAGAAAGAAACAGTTCAAATAAGCAGCCGCAATAATCCTTTACCCAGAAATTCCCAGCACAGCAGAGCAGAATCTAACCTCTCCTCCCACAAGAGTGCAGACCACAAACCTTCTTAATGTAAACTAACTGGCCTGAAGCCCAAGTGCTTAAACCACAACTACTACACTTTTAGAATAACAGACACTGAGCCTTCAATCAGCAATTCCCAATTTAGAAGAATGTAAGCTACCTGTCCTGCCACAACAGTGCAGACCACAAATCTTTTTAATGTAAAACAACTGGTCTGAAGCACAAGTGCTTAAACCAAAAGGCTTAGAATAACAGTTACAATTTCATCAGACTACTACCAAGCAGTAATAAATGCAGCAGAATAAATAGAACTGAGTACTTTTAAAAGAGGCAAAAGCAAACTAAAGTGCATTTTTTAATAAAGTGCAAGGAGAGAGGAAGGAGGAGCAGAGGTTAAGAACCTAAGTGGGTTGGCCTTCTCAAATGTTCTCTCTGTATTAAGTAGAGTGAACACCAGACTGGGAGTGGTGTCCCAGATCAAATTTACAGTAGGGGCAGGCAACTGCAAAGCCACCAACTATAACAACACAACAATAATAGGGTGGGGGAGGGGAAAACCAGTTTCAGGACAGATGAGAACAGAAAACAATGCCAGAAAATATATAAAACAATTCAGTCAGGCAAAATTAAAACAATGCAGAACTCTAAAAGGTTAAAATGCCAAGAAATATACGTATCAATCAACTATATATTTCCAGATTGTTTGAGAAGCACACTAGCCAGAACCCAGGAGTTTCCAACAGTGAATGCAAGAATATACAAATAGAAACTATTTTTAAATCAGCATGTCTTGAATCAATCAGATAACACAGAAGCTGTTAGACCAGTTTTATAAACTCTACCTCAGAAATAGGGGGTAAGCAGATTCAGGACAGATGAGAACAGATAATAGTGCCAGAAAATATAAAAAACAATTCAGTCAGGCATAATTAAGACAATGCTGAACTCTGAAAGGTTAAAATGCCAAGAAATATACTTATCAATCAGTGATATATTTCCAGATTATTTGAAAATCACACTAGCCAGAACCCAGGAGTTTCCAACAGTGAATGCAAGAATTTACAAACAGAAACTATTTTTAAATCAGCAAGCCTTGAAGCAATCAGATAACACAGAAGCTGTTAGACCAGTTTTGTAAACTCCACCTCAGAAATAGGGGGTAAGCAGTTTCAGCGCAGATGAGAACAGAAAAT
>NC_056738.1:92557829-92687829 GCF_019279795.1 Protopterus annectens | reverse complement strand
CCTACCCTTTTTTCATAAACACACACATTTTCACAGTTTTTTTTCTTTTAGCTTGTTTAACTGCTAATTCTGAGGACAATATGCTATCATCTCTTTTCTCATATACTTCCTAGACTCATACACAGTTGCTAAGTCATAATTACACCTCTGCCTTAGCATCATAGTTCTGTTTTGGGTTCTGATAACCATCATACACCACACTCCTTACCTCTCTCATTAGAGTTTTACACAGATTTTAGTCTTACTACCACCTGTTTTATTAAATATAGTAATATAACAAAAATGCAGGACTTGATGCTTGCATTGTTATTTGACATGTAAGCACACTGATCAACAGCCAGATACACAGTGGGCTGGATTCACGAAGGCTTGCACGGAGTCTAAGAGTAGAGTAAGACTCCATGCAGCCAACATGTCCGCCGAGCGATCCAGGAACAGCCGGTAGGGGCATGCAAGAGAGCTCCTAAAATGACTCTTACAGGGACAGGGCTAGGATATGCAAATTACCTCAATTGCTGGCGAAAACTATGCAAATGAGGTAAATTTGCGATCCAGGAAACCCGAACCTGTCCGGGTCAGAGTAGTGTTATTTGCAGAAATGTACTCCATTGACAACTGAGTACCATTCTGCAAATAGCAAAACGGAGCCATGACAGCTGCAAAAAAAGGATGCATCCAGTTGAGGAAGCATGCCAATGGCCAAAAATACGGCCATTGGCAATGTTCACCAATGCAAAATAAAAATAATTTTTTTTTATCCCGATCTCCGAAGTTTAAGCATAGTGCAGCGCTGCTCAAACGTGCTGCGCTCTAAAAACCAGAAAACCAATAATTAAAATCCACAAATATGGATTTTATTGTAATTCTTAATTTACAATGCAAGGGAATGGCAGGCTGAAGACAACATGGCTACCGAGTAGAGGTTGCTAAGGGGGGAAGCTCAGTCTAAGAGATGTAACCAAGCATTAGTAGGCAATCCTATGCAAATGAGGGTAAGGATAGTGAATCCCAAGTTTACATAGCAAATGAGCACAGTCAGTGGAGTGTAGGAGTAGGATAAGGGGAGTATCAGAGTAGAATATAGGTGACATCACGAGGAGGGTATGTATGAAAGAAGTGAAGCTCATTGGAGCAGAGTGGCATTTGTTTGCTGTCAGTTACTCATCACTGGAAGAGGTGTATCAACAGGTACCCTAGCTAAAGGCAAGAAATTGAAGGTGTATGCCGTGCATAACACTAAAGTTTCTTGTTGAAGTGCTTGCAATGTGTTTGCTCGCGGGTGAGCGCCTGTATGTCCGAGTAAGACTGTGTGCGCCTGTGTGCGCGCGTTTAAGCCGGAGTAAGCATGTCTAAGGTTGTTGAAATGTGTGTAAGCGCATATGCGCCTGTGTGCGTGCGTTTTAGCAAGAATAAGCAAGTTTTAGTCCGTGTAAGCATGTGTGCGCATGTGTGAGCTGGTGTGAGCATGTTTGCACTTGTGTGCGCGGCGCTGCCCCCCTGAGGAAACAGAAAGGGAAAAGGAAGCACAGCAAATAGTAGGACGTTAACCAGGGAGTACTAGCAGAGCTAGCAGGTGAAAACAATCAGAATCAGGCAATTACACAGGCAGTACACTAGCCCAGCCCAGCCCAGCACTTAAAACTCTGCAAACAACTTTCCACCATGTTTTCCTCAGAGACACTGCAACACTGCAGTAAACTAAGAGAAGTGAAAACTTAAAAAGCTTTACTGAGACAAAAAATGTTAGGGGCTGCCATTGCTGTTATAAGGCGACATATGCAACATGCTGAGGGTGGTGACAATGCGAATGCTGCAGGACAACCCACAGTGAGGAGACGGATAAGAGTGTACAGGCCCAGGGTAACCTATCAGGGGCTACATGAGCTGGAGATAGTGGAGCGCTATAGAGTGGACAGAGACCTCATGCAGCAAATTGTTGAGCTGTGTAGGCCACGCCTCACACACACAACCAACAGAGGGGAACACATCCCAGTGGAAACCAAGGTATATGTTGGCCTAAGAATATTAGCAACAGGTACCTTCCAGAGACCAACTGGTGATATGCTGGGGATATCACAGGCATCAGCATCCAGGGTACTGCACCAGTTCCTGGATGCCATGTCAGCACATGTCAGTGATCATGTATATTTCCCCAGTTCCTGTGAGGTATTGGCCAGCAATATGCGTCTCTTTCAGCAAATAGCGGAATACCCTGAGGTAGTGGGTGCAATAGACTGCACGCACATACGCATCAAAGCACCAGCCGGTGAGCGGGGTAGGGTCTACTTTAACCGCAAGGGCTTCCCCTCCATCAACTACCAGGTCATGTGTGATGCCCAGGGCATAATACTGAATGTGTGTGCTGGCTGCCCTGGAAGCTACCATGATTCCCATATCTGGCATCTGACACAGCTGTACCAGACATTTGCCAATGAGGACATCCCTCATGGTCACCTAGTGGGGGATGCCGGCTATGCACTGGAGCAGTGGCTGATGACACCCATCAGAAATGCACACACACCTGAACAGGAACGCCATAATGAGGCACACGCACAAACACGAAATGTAATCGAGCGTGTGTTTGGGCTGCTCAAGTCACGGTTCCGGTGCCTGGACACATCTGGTGGAGCCTTGCAGTACTCACCAACTACATGTACCCAAATTGTCATGGTATGTGCTATGCTACATAATATGATCCTGCAAAAACATCTGCAGCAGGAGCAGCATAGGCCCGGGCCAAACAGCCCCCCACCATTGCCAAGGCCATCACAGGCAGAGCGTGACTCGGAGGAGGAACAACCTGAGCCTGCCCCAGTAGGCAGAAGGAGGTGTGCCCAGTATGCTTTGGCCTTGGCAAAGAGGCAATGCATAGCACATACACTGGCTCAGTAAGAACCCTGGAAATGATACCTCTCTCTGACTCGCACATATAGTAAAAGGGATGCCTAACTTGACACTACCTGTTTTCAAACATGTATAGGGAGTGTAGTATGTGCATCCGACATAGGCAGCCCTGCAGCACCACCTGAGGCATGATTGCAATGTGTTAAGCAATATAAAACAGTGCTAAACAGCTTTTACCACTATTTAGTATATGTAAACAAAATTGCACACACTAACTAGCACAACTTTGGTCAATGTTGAGCAATATTGGGCAACGTTCAGCAATGTTAGTTAACGTTGAACAATGTTGGACAAGTTTGGTCAAAGCTGGGCATAGTTGAGCAAAAGCAGGTAAACATGCTCATATTTGCTCTACTGGCCCTTAAGCAGTCTGGTCTGCTCAGTATGAAAATATAAAGCAGTGATAGGCCTTGAACCCAGGATATTGCACACTCTAGTCATAGTACTGAACCACTAAACCATGACACGATTTCACTGGTCAGCCTATATGAAGAAATGTTGATAAGTCTATGCAAAGTATCTCATGGAAACCCTGCAGGCACAGCATAATCCCTGTCGGGTTATGACACAAACGTGAGCCCTGCAGTAAAAATAGAACTTGATTTTCAACACACATATAGTATAAATGTTAATATTGGTCTTGTTCACACACATTAACAAATGTAGTGGACTTCAGACAGCAACATACTGAAAGATCTCACTGGGCATGCTCACACACGAATAAATGAGACAAATGTCAGGCAACAAAACACTGAAAGGCCAAACTGGGCATGCTCACACACTTAGGCCATGTCTGAGTACAGCAGTGGGCCACACATATCCGGCAGTTGCATGTGTTAACCCAGGAACCTTTCACTATTCACCAATCCACCTTGTGCACACAGTTATATGACAACAGACACATATATAATATACTGGAACCCTGTCATAATCAAATATGTACTACAGATACTTAGGTTGTTCATAGAAAGTGGGAAAGTAAAGAAGATAAAAAACCTGCAATCAGTATCATCAATAAACAATGTGCACTCCAAACATTATCATAGGTTCATAGGTTGATACTAGGCTATCTGCCCTAGGGCATTTATAAGCTTAGCCAGAGTGTGTTTGGCTTTCGCAACCCTGTTAGATTAGTAGACTGTGCCTGTAAATAGTAGGTCACACAAGATAGCCCTTTTACGGTTAGTTTATTGTGCCTCTGTCTAGCAGGGACCCAGAAGAGATCCCAGGGGTAAATATGCGATCACCCATCCACTCGTCAAGATTTCTGCAGGTGTCGAGTAAGGTACACCCCAAATGGGGCATTGTATCCAATCATGGGCCTGATGAGTATAGGGGCACAATGACCTCTCTTGATCTAGATGTGAAACCTTTTGGGATAAGGTGGGCTATATAGAAGGTCTGTCTAACCACTTTGGCAACGTGATTGTCAAAGGCGAGATTACTATCTACTCGGGTCCCCAAATCCCTAATAACTTCTTCCGTACTTAATGGATTACCACCTATGTGGTAATCTGTGGACACTTTGTTAGTCCCAAAGGGGATGACTATGCATTTAATGGCATTTAGCTGTAGGCCATGGCTCTGGCACCAGTTATTCATCTCTGTGAGACCCTTTTGGAGGATGCTTGTGCCAGCTGGAGTGCCGATTATGGCACCCAGTTTGCAGTCATCTGCGAACTTGGTCAGCCATAGTCCTCCTGTGTTAGCCTGTACGTCAGAGAAATATATACTGAACAAGAGAGGTCCCAGGACTAAGCCTTGTGGGACGCCACTTGTAACTGGTGTAGAGTCAGACATGGCACCTGCAATACTGACCATGTGGGTGCTATCCTTGATCCAGTTTGCAATCCATCTTGTGACATATGTGTTGATATCTAAGCTGGTGAGCTTATTTATGATGCCCGAGTGGGGTATTGTGTCGAAGGGTTTTGCGAGGTCCAGGTAGGCTGTGTGTACTACCTTCCCTACGCTTATGGACCTGGTAACTGTTTAAAGAAGTCAACCAGGTTCAAGAGGCAAGATCTGCCCTCAACAAAGCCGAATTGGGTAGGATCCAGTGTCTGTAGGTTCCCAATGTCTTTGTGTATGGGTTCCATGATGATACGCTCCATAGCTTTGCAAACCAGGCTAGTTAGGCTTATAGGGCGATAGTGTCCGGGGTCCGTTGTGGCACCACCTTTGTGGAGCGGGACCACTGTTGCTGTATACCATTCCTTGGGTACATATCCTGTAGTAAGTCTGGTATTGAACAGTGACTTAATATGAGGGTTAAGTTCCTCATGAAGCTCGTGTAAGACTCAGGCTGGGACTCCATTTGTCTGCTTTGGAGAGGGCAGCCCTCACCTGTTCATCTGTGATGTCAGGGAGGCTACACTCTGTTGGGATGGACATTTGCTCTTTAGGGGGATGGGGGGGAGACATTTGCACTGAACCTGTTTGCCAGGATGTTGGCAATGTCTGTGGGTTCAGTGTATTTTTTGTCATTTTCCACTAACTCACAGCATATCTGGGAGTTGCCACCCAGGTTTCTGACACAACTAAAGAAGGCCTTGTGATTGTCCTTAGTGTCTGGTGCAATTTTCCTTTCGAAGCGGGCCTTAGATGAATTCATGAGTGATTGTAGCTTCTTGCTAGTACTGATCAGAGATGCCTTCCCTTTTTGGGATTGTGCTCTATCATGTAGTAGCCTCCTCCTTTCATTGTATAGCTTATTTATGGGGGGGTCCACCAGACAGGTCCCCTGCCTTTGGAGGAGTGAGTCTTGTTTTTATCTGGGATAGCACAATCCATGCATTCCAGTAGGTGTCCGTAGAATGCGTTTGTAAAGGATTCTGCGGTCTGAGCCGTATTTACCACTGTCCCAGGGTCTTTGAAGGATACCACCTCGGTTTTGAGAAGTATGATGTTTGCTTTAGAGAAGTTCTTCACTGAGATTACCTAGGATGGGGGTGGGGAAGATAAATGTATGGTCTGACTTTACCAGTGAGGGGTATACCTCTGGTGTGGAACATAGAGTCCCCATGTTGGTGATGATCAAGTCCAATATGTTTTCCCCTCTTGTGGGTGTGGTGACCAGTTGTGCCATAGCATTTGAGTTTATAAATTCTAGCAACCGTTGGGCGAGGGTGTTGGGGCTTGAGTAGTATTGCCAGTCAATGTTTGGGTAGTTGAAATCACCCAATATAATGGTGTTCGGAGACACCTTCATATTCTCCAGTGTTCTCAGGAAAGCCGAGTGGGGTTCCTGAGTTTGGGAGGGTGGTCTGTAGCAAGCTACAAACTGAAAGGCACTTTTGCCCACTGTTAGTTGCACATGTATGGTCTCTGATGCTTCATGCAGTGCTACTAACCTGGAGGTGTGTGTATCTGTGATGTATATTGATACTCCCCCTCTTTTTGTTGGTTGGTCCGAGTTTTGTGGCTAAAAAGCATGGTATGAAGTATAACCTGGTAGTGCTGGGGTGCTTTCGGGAGCCTGAACCAGGTGTCTGTTACTGCACAGATATCTATATTCTCCATACTGAGGAGAGCCTTGAGTGCATGCATTTTGAGGTTTAGACATCTGGCATTGAGCAGCATTGCCCTTAGTTTCTTTTACCTTGTATTGTCTATGGAGGTGGGTTTGTCTTTTGAGCCTTGCCTAAAAAAGGCACTATGGGGGTGGCAAGAACCTTAGCCAGTATTCGAACATCCAGGGGCCTCAGATGCAAGTCATCCCTAGCGAAGCAACGTGGCATTTTGAGCATGTCATCCCAGGCTGACAGACACTGGATCCCCCCTGGAGGGGGGGGGGTGTGTGATTTCCTTTTTGGCAAGTCTGATGATGTCAGTATCCCACAAATAACAGCAGTGGAAATGAAAACTCCCAATAAAGCATGGAGCGCATTGTGTTAATGTGTACCTCTCTAGAATCATAACATAGTTAGGTAGGGGTTTGAATTCTGCAATTGCTGAGTGTGTGCTTTTGTGTGTGTGTGTGATTCTCTTTGAGAGGAGTGCCCTTTTTGGAGACTAGGAAAACACATTAAAAGAGGTAAATTCCTCTTTGGCAAGTCTGATGATGTCAGTATCCCACAAATACAGCAGTGGAAATGAAAGCTCCCAGTAAAGCATATGGTGTGTTGTATTAATGCGTACCTCTGTAGAATCATGACCTAAGTAGGAGGTTTGAATCCTGCAATTGCTGAGTGTGTGTGATTTTCTTTGAGAGGAGTGCCCTTTTTGGAGACTAGGAAAACATTAAAAGAGATAAATTCCTCTTTGGCAAGTCTGATGATGTCAGTATCCCACAAATACAGCAGTGGAAACAAAAGCTCCCAGTAAAGCATAGAGTGCGTCATGTTAATGTGTACCGCTCTAGGACCATCACATAGCTAGGTAGGGGTTTGAATCTTGCAATTGCTGAGTGTGTGTGTGATTTTCTTTGAGAGGAGTGCCCTTTTTGGAGACTAGGAGAACACATTAAAAGAGTGAAATTCCTCTTTGGCAAGTCTGATGATGTCAGTATCCCGGAAATACAGCAGTGGAAAAGAAAGCTCTCACTAAAGCATATAGTGCGTTGTATTAATGCATACCTCTCTAGAATCAGAACATAGTTAGGTAGGGGTTTTAATCCTACAATTGCTGAGTGTGTATGATTCCTTTTGAGAGGAGTGCTCTTTTTGGAGACTAGGAAAACACATTAAAAGAGGTAAATTCCTCTTTGGCAAGTCTGATGATGTCAGTATCCCACAAATACGGCAGTGGAAATAAAAGCTCCCAGTAAAGCATAGAGCATGTCGTGTTAATGCGTACCTCTCTACAATCATAACATAGGTGGGGGTTTGAATCCTGCAATTGCTGAGTGTGTGAGTGTGTGTGAGAGACACTGTTGGTCAGTGTGCTGTGGGTTTTTCTTTTACTACTGCATGACATATCAGTAAAACAACAGTATGTGCATTGCACACTTTAGGTATCTGTGTGGCAAATGCATATATGTACATGTGACCTCAATTAGTTCATAGGTATGAAGCCTGCTTTCTACATGAATACATCTGTTACCATTGACAGTTTGTGCTGCTGCTTCTCAGACCTTAGGTCACATATGTATGTTTGTGACAAGGCCAGCCACTGTAGTGATCTGTGGCCTAGGTCATCTGTGTCACACACACCCATGACAGTTTCTATAGAATAGTGTGAGTGAGGGTTCATGCCTGGGGTATATTTCAGACATGTTCAAACACAACACAGTCTGTCAATAATGGGCATTCATTATAGGTGTACAACAACTTTGTGGATATGCATACAGACCCCTTATTGCTTATGTGATACAACGATGGACATCAGAATATCTTTGGAAATGTGAATACCAAAGGACAGATGACATAACATGTGGCTGTATGTACACATCGGTACCCCTGCTACATGTTGTGGGCTACTACCTATGTGGTACTGTCAGGATACTATGTTTAGTAAATGTGGATGGCTATGCTATAGTTGGCTTATAGCTTTACAGCATGGGTTGGTCAACAGGTATCTGTCTGTATGATACCCTTGTGGAGGATAAGTGTCTCATCCGGAGAATGCATTGTAGGCCACTGTATGCATTACCAGATGTGGATGGACATATCCCTAGTGTGTTTGATTGTACCTAGGATGGCTACATGCCAAACAGGAGTGGTCCCAGGAATGGGTGGCAGTCAATACCACTGGTTACTGGTATAGTATAGTACCGGAAGGATTCAAATGCTACTGTGTATCCTACATCTGTGTGTCAGTTGTCAAGACATCATCTAACGATTGGTTAAAGTCAGGCTGTTGAGGTTATGTATACTACCAGAATGCAAACCAATGACCGATATTAACAGTATCACCCACAGCATAGTGTCAAACCATGTCATACACACATGTGTACCCAAGTTGTAACATGTGTAGTAAAATGCATACTGGCCACCAATAGGAAATATGAAGTGTTAACACTGTGTAATACAGGGAATGTCACCCTTCCCATGTGTCCACTATGCACGTACATGCAGACAGTGCACCTCCACCATGTTCACAAATGTATACTTGCAAATCTGTAGTGCAAACATCACACACGTACCGTCCACTCACCAACACATGCTGCCAGTACCACACACATCAGCCAAGTGGCACATGGGCGGACAATACATTTTTGGAATTAACACTGGTGTAAACAATACTACATTGATAATCATAGCTTTAATGCATCATGCCTGCTCAGATATACCTACAAGGATATCATTACACTTTACTGTTGACAACATGCTAACATTGCTACACTGCTATTAGGTCACTCTGTGCATCAGCACCATGTTAGCCTGTTCCTGCATCAATGTCACAGATGACAGGGGGTGGCACAGTTTCATCATATGCACAGGGTGTGTTGTTGGTTTGCCAGAGCCCGACAATGACCCATCCAATCGATATGTGTGTGTGTGTGTGTGTGTGTGTGTGTGTGTGTGTGTGTGTGTGTGGGTGTGGGTGTGTGTGTGAGGGACAACAGTACAGCATGGGTCAATGTTGATGTAATGTGTGTGTGTATGTGTTAGCCCTAGGTGTTTGGTTTATGTGTGTGTGCCTGCATGCACAAAGTTCCACCATGTGGCTGCCAAATACGGGAGGTTGTGGGACAGCCACAGACTGTACCTGCCAGGTTGTACAGATCACTGTCTCCGGCCACGGACGCAGTACCTGTGCCTGGCAGGGGTGCCACAGACAGTATCGGGTACTAAGCCAGACTGGGTACTATCGTCAGAGGCAGAGGGATGTTGACTGGACCCATGTCCCTGCTGGGACTGGCCAGAGCCATGTGCACGTGGTTGTCTAGGACAGTCTATTGACAGCCCAGCCTCAACATTGCTGGGGCTGGTACTGCCACTACGGGAGCGGCTGGGACTTGTGTGTCATCCGCGATGACTGCCAGCTGATGATGTTGCTGGCATATGTCCACGTCGACATCTCAGCCATCTTGCACTGTCCTGGCACATGGACATTACATTGCGGAGGACATCTAGTGTCTCCCCCCAATGTCTATCAATGACCTCAGTGTAATTATGGATGGCACCGGCAAGGTCATGGATACTGTCATTGATAGTGGTGTTATGGGCCCTCTGCGCCCTTAGTTCCTGCCTGGTGTACCGTTCCATATGTGCCTGTGCCTGCGTTACAGCCCGGAATATACCTGAGGTTGTGAGACCTGTGGGAGCACGTCTGCCAGGGGCATTATGACCAGCAGTGCTCCCATGAGAACCCCTGGACATATGCCTATGTGGTACCATTCCAGGTGTCTGGGTATGGCTGCTGTGAGGGGTTGCATGTGCCATAGATACCACACTATCCTGGTCAATGTCTACTGTATGCTGTTCCTCAGCTAAGGCCATTGGTGTTGAGGGATGTATTGGCAGTATGAATGTGCACATAGATGGGGTGGAAAGCTGTGTACTGTCGATTGGCGGACCAACGACAGACCCTGTCAAACCTGCCTGTGTCACAACACATGTATCATCATGCCCACTATTTGTGGCAGTGACTTCAGGTTCCCTGTTGCACTCATCCAACAAAACCTCAGCACCTGTGAGAGGAAGACAGGAAACACACTTTACAATCTGTACAGGATGTTAGCACACATGAACACATGCACACATGCACACAAATACACCACTCAGTCAAGTTGACAAACACACACACACACACACACACACACACACACACACACACACACCAACAGCAATACAGAACATACTCATTAGTGGTTGATGGTGGAGTACAGTATCACAAGTCAAAGAGTCCTATCACACGTGTCAGCATGCAGGATGTGTGTTGCTCAACAGCATGCAGTGCGAGTGTAGACAGTCCTTGTTGATAACAGTATACATGCCTTTGATGCATGTGTGTTGTTCAATGATTGGCCTCACCCTAGACCACAATGTGTACATGGACACAACATTGCTGTACAAGTATAAAATGCTTTCCAATGTCCTGTGCACCATCACTCATAGGTATGCATACCATGGCCGGATGCACACAACTGTCAGGTGTATAGCAATGAATGCTATGTGTAGTACTGTAGTTACTGTAACTGGATGTAGTGTAGTACCATGAAATATCATCAGGCAGCATCATGTGGTCACTCAAGGCCACTAATGTATGCCACACTGGCAACTATCTTGCTGTACCTGACCTGCACCACTTTGGCTACATTAACCATTTCACAGCCAGTTGTTACATGGGTATGTAAGGTGTTCAATAGGGAGCATTGCCTAACATGAATGTGTTGTGTGTTGAAGCGTGTTGCACCGCCCCATGATAGGCCTCTACCCCTCAAGTATAGTATGTGTGCTGTGTTGATGACATTTGGGATACTGGAGTCTGACCTTACAGCAGGTGTCTACATATGCCATGTGTATCATATTAACACTTACTGCATATGACAAAGTGGTGTATGTTGTGTGCATGTGTATTGACTCTGCCTATACAATGTCCACTACAGTGTACCACAATTGGTTGGGATGCTCTGTGTATTGCATGTGTTTGAGGCAGCTACTCATGTTACTGGGATGTGCATAGTCCCACAGAAAACATGCAGAGAATGCATTATGTGTAGGTGTTTTACATGTGCATATGGCCTACAACTCTCCTATGACATGCACATGTTATATGCTATATTAAATGTAGAACACTCACCAGCATGGGTCTGCTGTCTTGCTATCACACCAGAGGGACCTACAAGGATATGAGATAGTTTGTCAGTGTCAACAACTATGGCATTGCTGCTGTGAGTTTGTAATTTTACAGTAGTACAACAGGTGACAGTCACAGGCATACAGATTATGTACCAAATTATCAGTATTGCATGACACCAGGCTCCACATCTTCTAAATACACAGTACACATCTGATAAATGCATGTTCTAACAGTCGAGCTAACAGTAGTCTACAGATATGCCATGTTACCTGCACACTCTGAGTCGACGTGCTGGGTGACTCCGGCCTCCATGATGACACATGTCTGTTGTAGTGGTTGGCCAGGAGCCACCACAGTGAGGAGTAGCTCTTCCAGCTCTGGTGAGTGGTAGATGTGTTGCTGCACCACCACCTGTGGCAAGCTGTTGTCTGTGGACATCAGAGGCATGTTGCCGGACATGTCTAATTAAATCACTGCAGTGGTGGCGTACCTGCTCATAAGTCCGGTTATGCATGCCTACATCATTCACCCGATGGACAGCATCCTGCCACAGTGCAGTGTGCCCATGCTGGTCCTGGCTGGTTCTGGAGAACAGCAGGTTATGATGTTGTATTAGGGCATCTAGGATGACTTCCTCCTATTCAGGGGTATACGCGGGTTTTCGATTGTGAGACATGTCCCTGGAAGACAATAAAACAATAATTGTGAGCAAGTCATGTGGCACACTTAACATTCTAAAGTACAGACATCAATGAAATGCCATATATAGCAACCTATTGGCTGTCAGTAGATACACACTTTTAATACCACATATCACTGCACAGCACACAACTGCCTGACAGTGCCTGGTACATACTATATACTAAACCATGTTCTGCACAGCAACAAAGTGAAACCAGTATGTAAGACTATACAACAGTACATGGCACACTGTATGTGACACAATGCACCACCTAGCCACAGGAGGTATATATCAAGCTAATGGATGGAGAATGATTAGGTTCATAGGTTCATAGGTTCGTACTAGGCTATCTGCCCTAGGGCATTTATAAGCCTAGCCAGAGTGTGTGTGGCTTTCACCACCCCTTAGGATGAGAATACTACACCCTTTTAGGGTTTAGTTTACTGTGCCTCTGTCTTTAGTGACACAGAGATGACCCCCGGGGTAAACCTACGATCTCCCATCCACTCGTCAAGATTTCTCTTGAGTAGAGTTAGTGAGGGGCTCTGCCTAACATGGATTGGGATTCTGTTCCAGAGTGTAGGGAGCCTCTGGGTTATGAATCTGTCCCTCCATCCATTGCAATGAATGTAAAGTACAGTTACAGTATTACCAGTATACCGCAGTAGTTATTGATGCCAAACCCCTACCTAACATATGTGCACAGTTATTGATGTAAGTGGCATACTGCTTTAGTAGACTATACATGTTCCTAGATACACATGTATACCCTGTAACACAGATATGATTGAGGGCATGGTAGAGGCATAATTGCACACATCAGACATACATACAACACACAAATGTATGCCAACCCAGATGAGCTTTACCTGTGTACCATACAGTACTGTGTGTCACTACTTACAAAACCTTATGCCTGAGGTATGTAATCTGTGAGGACTACAGGGATGACACAAAACAGTGTTTCCAAGCAATGTGAACATACACCATACTGTTCTGTTTAGGCCTACATCTTCAGGTAGTACTACAGTTCATATGGGAGTTGGATTCACCAGCAGTACCACTCGCTAAGCATACATGTATTGCTTTAGCCTACAATGGGACACCACAGTCGACAACAATGGACTATGTCACACCGTATGCCATACTACTTTTTCTGCCTAGTAACAGCATACACATCTTTTCTGGGATCACAACTAGGACACAAACTGCCATGGCAGAAACAATGTCACACTAAGCTATCACACCTTTACAGACCTTGCACACATTCACCATCTGCATATCTATATATATATATATATATATATATATATATATATATATATATATATGTTTATATATTTATATATATCTGTATCTATCTATCTATATATATCTATATCTATATATATCTACATATATATATATATATATATATATATATATATATATATACATATATATACATATATATACACACACACGCATACATATAAACATCCATTGCTGTACATATAGATGTACATAAAGGCACATATACAGTCCACTATTCATGGTGGGAATAGCACTTATGCAACAGTTGTGAGATATACAGTTATGTAATAATATTGCACAGTATTGTGCAGACTGCATTGAAGGTGTCCTCAGCCCATGTAGCTTTAGCAGGCCTCACTGGCTACAACACTGCATAAATGACAGAGCATACCCACAGCGTTTAACCACCACATGTCATATACCAGCACTGCATGCTATTGTCTTTTCCACACACTACAACCTACATAGACATATGCACATAACAACCTTCAACAACGTATATATGTACACCCTTCACAAACAGTTGCAATATGTCCCTTGCCCTATGCACATGTACAGATACATAGAGATACATACTGCTGCCACATATCGATGATTCACAGTATGATGAGTACTCTTCATAAACGTCTACTACATGCCAGCAAATACATTTGTGTTGCATACCTTTTGTTTGTATTGCTGTCTTCAGATTTTTAAAGGTTATGTTTTTTTTTTTCTTTTGCTTTTCTCTGTCTGTTACTCTTTGTTTTTCTGTGTTTCTCTGTCTGTCTGTCTGTGTCTCTGTCTCTATTTCTATCTATCTATCTATCTATCTATCTATCTATCTATCTATCTATCTATCTATCTATCCATCTCTCTCTCTCTCTCTCTTGCTGCAATGAGATTATTGCATGTGTAGACAGCAGGTACAGCCTGCTTTTCTAGGTATCTGCACATGTGCATTTGATGGCCTCTGCACCAATTGGTGCCCACCATTCAGTAATTGCATGCAACCTGCTGTGTGGTAATTGCACTATTCACTGTCTTAGCAGCCCACTGCTATAAAATGCTAGGTTAGGTAGGCGTAGCCCTTTCAGCTTTCCAAAGTGGGGCCCATGCTTGTTTGATGTGGACACCGTTGTGTCAGTCAGAAGGTTGGTATACTTCTTATCTCTGAAGCTAGTGTTGTAGCCAGTGACTTGCATGTTGTACTCAAACCTGAATGTTGCTGCTTCTAGTACACACTTGTCAGTGTATACTTTTACTCACCCCTCCACATGCTTACACAAGATACATGGGAGTATGTACTTTCTTTTCTAATTAGACAATTAACTGCCATACAAAGTAGTTATTGCAATGTGTTCCTCTGGCACATGAACTGTTTGTGAACTACTATACTGTAAATATTAAATGTTAAGTTGTCTATCTCGCCTTCATTCTTGCTGGTTGGGTTTGGAGCCGATCCTTGGCTCTGACTCGGCCATCTTCTAAAGCTCGAGAGCTATTTACTGGCTCGAGGCCTCCCCATATCCCACAATGCCTGGCGCTAGATCCCCAGATCTCGTTTGCCGCTTCTGCTACGAGGTTGCTTTTGCTGGCTCAGGTTGTATTTTTCATCTTTTTGATAGGTTTTATATAAAAATTTTCTTATAAATAGTTAGTGTTTAATTTTTATTATAGTAGTTTTAGTACTTATTGTCTCTGTGTAGTTTTAGATCTATCCCATCCCCTTAGAAAACTCGTTTTTACTGTTAGAGAGTTTTCCCCTCCCCCCCTCTCTTTTTTCTCTCTTCAAGGTAGCCGTTTTTAGTTAGAGGCTAACTCTTGTTTTCTAAATAACCTTTTGTAGTGTTTTCAGGTAGAAATAGTTGTAGTACTTTACTTTTTTCCTGGTATAGTTATATATATATATTATAGTTATAGTGTGTTTGTGTGTGTGCGTTGTTAAGGTGTGGTAACTGTTTTTTTGTGTGTACGGGTTTCTATATACTTATTACCTACTGTTGTACTGTTGACCTTTTTTTCCTGTGATATTTCCTTTTTGCAGGATGTCCAAAGATACGAAGGTATCGGGATTCAAGAAGTGTGACTCATGCTGTCAGAAGATGTCTCTGACAGTTGGTCACACTTCTTGTGTCTACTGCTTCGGCACCCTACACCTGCAGGACTCTTGTTCGATGTGCCACGCCTTTAGTCCAAGAGTCCTGCAGGAGCGTAGGAATAAGTTAATCCTTAGAGGATTACTAAAACCTGAAGGGTCACCTGCTAAGACTCAGCCAGGGAAGCCCTCCAAGCCATCGAAGCCATCGGCTCCCAGCTCGGAGCCGTCGTCAGGTGTGGCGTCTGCTTCAACTTCGGTTCCAGCCAGAACCGAAGTACATGCCTCTCAGTCAGCTCCGATCCTGGTGTTGGAACCTTCAGGAAGCCGAAAGCATTCTAGGTCCCCATCCCTAGAGTCGATTCACTCAGCTCCAGGGTCGCCTCTGTTACAGTCGGAGCGAAGTCACCGATCTCACTCTTCTCGGTCTTCGAGACTGTCTGACCATGACTTGGAGAGAGTGGTGAGCAGACTTCTGAAATCGCAGGCCCTGGCTAAAATGCTATCCAGCCCCCCTCATCAGGGTTCGGCTCTGCCCGTTCCTCCTTCGACTCACCCCTTGAGTTCGGAGCCGGAGCTGGTTGGGGTTTGGATCGTGGAACCGTCGGTGCCGATACCTACCCTTTTGGTTCCTTCGGCTCCAATCACTTCCATGGTGCTGTCCTTGGAGGAATCTGGGCATCGAGACTCCCTCGTCGGTTCCGAGGGGGTGAGTGGTATCGGACCCTTGTCTGACCCCGTTCTCCCTCTCGGAGCTTTGGCGCAGGTGAGCTCGGCTCCTACATCGGCCTCGGAGCCGTCCCTCTCGGTGCCGGGGAGGGTTCCAGTCTCTTCGGAGCCTGAGCCTTATTCTGTACCGGGAAGGGGTGCCTTTGCGGTCATGAGGAGTGTGCTGGCCCCTCAGTCAGCCCCACGATCAGCCTCTTCGGCTCCTCCCCCATGGTGCCTGCGTCTGCCTCTGCCCCTCCTCCAGACCCCAAGCGAGGAGAACAAGCGCTCCAGGTCGCCCCAGTGGGCATGTCTTCCCCTTCCGAGGCCTCCCCTGATCATTCAGAGAAGCCCCCACGAAAGAGGAAATGTAAGAGGAAACATGTTGACTCCCCTGAGTCTGTCACTTTGGATACCGACTTAGAGGATTCGGAAGGGTCCCCGAGGTCCCCCTCTGAAGATATCTCCTCAGACATCCTTGAGATGCTTAGGCAGAGGGGGAACTGGACTACCCTTAACCCTTCTGAGGATGTGTCGGTATATCTGGACGCGTTTGGTTCTCACCCCTCCACCTCCTGGGTGTCTCCGCCTTTCGATCCACTGATGGCAATGGTGGCTCGAAAGGCGCGGTCAGCCCCAGACACAGTGGAACCAACTCCCCAAAGGCCCACGAAATTCATCACAGCACCACAAGACAAGCAATTTTTGACAAAGGGTGTCCCTGTTGATGCTATGGTGGTAGCAGCGCCCACTAAAAAGGAGTTGGCTGAGACTTCTTCGTCTGTCCATCCCCCTAATAAGGAGTCTAGGATGATGGACAGATACGGGAAGCAGATGTTTTCCTCAGCGACCTTTTCCATGCGGTCGCTGAACTATTTGTGCCATTTTACCCGCCTTCAAAGGGATCTCTTTAAGGAGCTAGGAGATATCCTTCAAGATTCATCAGCTGCGGGGGCCCAGGATAAGATTATGTCCCAGCTGGTGACTCTCAATTCGATAGTGAACTCCTCCATGTGGATCATTTCTTATGCTGCCGATGGGGCGAGTAGGGCCGCAGGCACAGGTGTGGCTTTGAGAAGGCATGCTTGGATGCGGTTATGTAACTTTGTGGACCCCTTTAAGGCATCTTTCACCAATACCCCTTTTGATGGTTCTACTCTTTTTGGACCACAGGTGAGGGATACCCTTACCAGGTGTGAGCAGGAAGGCAAGACTCTCTCTGCTGTGGGAGTCCGTTTTTCCACTCCTTCTAGACCATACCCCAAAGGTCAGAA
Source organism: Protopterus annectens (assembly GCF_019279795.1). Lineage (NCBI taxonomy): Eukaryota > Metazoa > Chordata > Ceratodontiformes > Protopteridae > Protopterus > Protopterus annectens. The sequence goes on along the minus strand of NC_056738.1, from coordinate 92,670,203 downwards.
AAGTGGGAAAATGTGGTTCCAGAAACCCCAGGGAGCCGTGCCTGACACACGTGGTGAGTTTCCCTCCAGGGGCAGAGGAGGGAACAACAATAGATGCCACCCTTGAGGCAGAGGGGGCCCACAAAATCAGGGCAGCAGAGATTCCTTCTCTGACAAGCCCTTCCAGCATCCCTGAGGGGCTGCCCGCCTTCAGAGGCAGTCGGGGGAAGATTATCGCTGTACCCAAAAGCCTGGCAAGACATAACTCAAGACAGATGGGTACAGTCTATCATATCCGGAGGTTACAGAATTCCCTTCGTTCATACCCCCTTAAGGTCAAACAAATCCCTTCCAGATGTTCGACCCAGTCTAAGGGAACAAGCAGTGCAAGAGATCTCAAAACTGCTACAAAAAAGAGCCATCCAACAAGTCCCAGCAGACCAGCAAGGATCTAGAATTTACTCAAGGTTCTTTTTGGTACCAAAAAAGACAGGGAACTGGAGACCCATTTTGGATCTCAGCAGACTAAACAGGTCTGTACAAAGAACAAACTTCCGGATGGTCACGCTTCAGTCCATTCTACCCTTTTTGGGTCAGAACAATTGGATGTGCTCCATAGATCTTCAAGATGCGTACTACCATATCAAAATGGACAGACACTCCAGAAGATTCCTCCGCTTCCAACTGGGAGCCAGTCATTATCAGTTCCAAGCTCTGCCCTTTGGTCTCATCACAGCCCCCAGGGTGTTCACCAAATGTATGGCAGTAGTTACCTCTCACCTGAGACGGTAAGGATTCCAGTTGTTTTCCTATCTAGATGACTGGCTCCTTACTGCTACCACCAGACATCAGCTGCTACGAGCCAGGAACTACACCATCCAAACTTGCTTCAAGCTAGGTATCTCAATAAATTTTGAAAAATGTGCATTGTTGCCTTGTCAGTCTATAACCTTTATAGGCACAAGTTTAAGTACGAAAGACATGTCAGCGAGACTTCCGTTACACAGAGTATTAGATATTCGCTGACATGTACAGGTGTTATTAGGATCCAAGAAAATTCAGGCCAGATTCATCCTAAAGACATTGGGCCTCATGGCAGCAGCGATCATACTAGTCCCCCTGGCTCATTTTCATATGAGGATTCTTCAGTGGTTGCTTTTCACCCAATGATCATTTCTACAACTTCCAATGTCTCACATGATTATGATTGCACAGACATGTAAAAACTAGCTTGCTTTGTGGATGGTTTCCCCGTCAGTACCCCAGGGCAGACCATTTGTTCTTCCTCCTCCAGTAGCCACGGTGACCATGGATGCCTCCCTGATCGGGTGGGGGGGGGTACTTTCAGGGCAGAACAGTCCAAGGCACCTGGCAACCCCACGAGTACCATCTGCATATCAATGTCTTGGAGATGAGAGCTGTGCTTTTAGCATTGCAAACTCTTCAGAACTCTCTTCCCACCGTGACCTTTGCAGTTCAGACAGACAATATGTTGGTAGTGTGGTACATCAACAAGCAGGGTGGAACCAAGTCCTACCCCCTAAGTTGAGAAGCACTCAGACTCTGGCAATGAGCGATCTCTTCCCAGTGGTTTCTGATAGCAACGCACATCCCTGGGAAGTCCAATGTTATAGCGGACAGGCTGAGCAGAGCAATTCTCATGCCTCATGAGTGGTCTCTCAATCAGACAGTGGCGGACCAAATCTTCTGCAAATGGGGTCAACCTTGCTGCGACCTTTTCACCACCCCCTTCAACAGCAAGTGCAACAGTTTCTTTTCTCTCCTCCCTCTTCCTGGATACCCTCCCAGAGACGCTCTAATCCATGATTGGCCTCAGGGACTTCTTTATGCATTCCCTCCATTTCCCCTGATTCCCAAACTAATACAGAAAGCTACCGTGCTGGGATGCAAGATGATCCTCATTGCCCCCTTCTGGCCTCGACAAATTTGGTTTCCGTTCCTGCATCATCACCTCCTGGAGCAGCCCTGGACCTAGTACCAGACCTCCTGATCCATCAGTCGGGCAGGCTGCACCAATCCCTTCAGTCTCTCAACCTCACTGCTTGGTTGCTCCACTTCCAACCTTAGCCAGACTTCCGAACATTTCCCAATCGGTGCGTGAAATCATCTTATCTTCGCATAAATCTACCACCAGAAAAACTTATGCTAGTAAGTGGAAACGTTTCTCTTGCTGGGCAGAGTCTAAAAATATAGATCCCTTTACAGCCCCATGTCCACCATGTTTTAGATTTCTTAGCAGAACTTTTTCAGGCTGGGTCCTCTTCTGCCACCATTAGAGTTCAGTTAGCCGCAATTTCAAATGTTCATACAGGCCTATCTGAAACTAGTATTATGTCCCATAAGCTATGCAAAGCTTTTCTCAAAGGGACTACTTTGCTCAGGCCCCCAGTAAGAGATCCCCCGCCTCCGTGGGATCTTAATTTGATCTTAGCTTCCCTAATATTGCCCCCCTTTGAACCCGCAGCTTCATGTTCCTTGAAGTTTCTTTCTTGGAAAACCCTCTTTCTTGTGGCAATTACCTCAGCTAGAAGAGTTTCTGAACTCCAGGCCCTTTGTGTTCGCCCTCCTTATTTAGTTTTCCATAATGACAGAGTTTCGCTCAGGACTAATCCCTCCTTCCTTCCTAAGGTACCTTCTGAGAATAATCTGAATCAATCCATTGATCTTCCGGTCTTCTTCCCAAATTATTCCAACAAAGCTGAACATAAATTACATCAGTTGGATGTTCATAGACAATTACGTTTCTACTTGCATAGGACTAAACAAATTAGAAAATCAGATCAGCTCTTCCTGTCCTATGCTGAAGGTAAACAAGGTCTACCAGTGTCTAAAGTAACTCTATCTAGGTGTTTGACTTATATTATTAATTTGATTTATCACTTGAGGAACAAACAGCTCCCTGCTAAACCAAAAGGCCACTCTACTAGGGCTTTCGCTACTTCTGTAGCCTTTCAGGCAAGATTACCAATGGAAGCCATTTGTGCGGCTGCTACATGGGCCACTCCCCATACATTCATTTCTCATTATAAGCTGGATGTGGCCTCTAGGAGCAGAGCTGATTTTGGTTCCACTGTGCTGAAGAGTCTGTTCTGATGAGCCACCCAGGACTGAGGTGCTAGGGACGCTGTCCCAACCAGCAAGAATGAAGGCGAGATAGACAACTTAACATTAAGAAGTTATGTACCTACCATAATGTTCCATGTTAGTTGTCTTCTTCTCGCCTTCTTTCTTGCGTCCCACCCTCTGTCCCCCTATCCTATAGACCGAGAAGAGTTGCCCTCTGAGTTCCTTTAGCTGGCTGGGTCTTATCTGGTTTGTTCCCTCAACCTTTTAGCTCTGTAGCTAAACATATGCTGTTAGGACAGGTGTCCTTATGTTTGTCTGTAGTTAGGTCTACCAAACGAGATCTGGGGATCTAGCGCCAGGCATTGTGGGATATGGGGGGGCCTCGAGCCAGTAAATAGCTCTCGAGCTTTAGAAGATGGCCGAGTCGGAGCCAAGGATCGGCTCCGAACCCAACCAGCAAGAAAGAAGGCCAGAAGAAGACAACTAACATGGAACGTTATGGTAGGTACATAACTTCTTATTACCTCACTTCTGAACAGTTTGTTGTTTATTTGTGTTGACATTAGCACGGGCTGCTCAAGACAACTGGACACATTGCAGTACTGAGTATGCCTACCTACATCCTTGGTAGAGCCTGAATACACAGGTATATTGTTCTTTTGGGTAGGGGTGTAGAAGTACAGAGAGCATTATATATTATTGTTGATGTTTATCTTGCTGAACATACAGGGTTGCTGTGTACCTGTTAGTCTAACAAGGCAAGTAGTCTGTCTGCGTAGCTCCCACTTGTGGACATATCCAGATGGTAGCCAGAGGTTGGCCTATTATTCTTTGTGCACCACACCAGTCTTTTCTGCACAGAGAAACACACACTGTTTTGGAACAGTGTCATTGTCACAGTTGGTTGCTAACAGTACATGGCTACATCCTTTGATATTTCTGTGTTGTACTCCTACATAAGGGTATGCTTGTGGGACTCGTTCCAAGCTATTTGCAGAGTGTGTAACAGCAGACAAGCTGTAATGCCTGTGTGTTTCTGCCTCTGCCAGGCCTCTGATACAATCAGGTATATATTTGAACAGCCTCAGGGAAAGGTACATTTAAGTGGGGTACACCTGTAATATTTTACAGACATTAAGTTGAGAATGTGAGGGAATCAGGGCATATGTATTAATACACCTTTCCTGACGTGCATGCAATGTGTACTATTACTTATTGACATTATTCATTAAGTGTAATTCCCCACTCTTCGGCCTACCGTCAGTACTTTTCAGAGGGATTCTGAGGGACAAAGCTAACATTTGTTTAGGAATCCGGGACATCCCTGAAAAGCAGTCACAGTTGGGAAGTATGGCCTCTGCCCTATTCAAATATGCCAGTGTGTATCCTGCTCTGATACTGTGTGGGGTTTGTAAAGTGCTACTGTAACATTATTTTCTGCTAGAATGGCTGGTTCTCTTTTCACAGTCATGTCATGCAATTCCACAACAACTGCTGGTAAAGATCCACAGAACAAGATTTGTATTATGACATTCCTATTTTCCCTTTACATTCACTCATTGTAATGCATGATATATTTATTACAGCACCAACTTGTTGTAAACCTACTGTGGCCTAGTGGTACTTCATTCAGTCTAGTGTGTCCAAGGTCTGGGGTTTGAGAGTGACAGAGGTGTTTTACTTTGCTGCTCAGCAGAACAAGGGCCCTGCCATGCAGAGTGACTAAGGCACTTTTAAGCAGTTGTAAGCGGGTTTGCGTGGGTTTGCACGATGCTTAGCTAAGCGCACACATGTGCACACTCGCTCAAACCCGCTAACTACTGCTTAAAAGTGCTTACTCCCGCTAACTCCCACGCTAATTTCTTTGAAAGAAAAGAAAATGGGGAGATAGGAAAGTGGTGAAAAAGGGGGCACAAAGAGGGAAAGACAGTAGGAAAATAAGCTCGGGATGTGCAGGACGGGTGTAGGGAAGGTCCATAGCTGCCCATTTTTTTAACAGCAACAGCTGTGCATATGCAATAAATTTGGAGTGAAATTTGAAACCTTCCACCCCTGGGAAAGGGGTGAGGACAACAAAATATGTTGTACTGCCAATTATAATTATCAGTTTACATGTCCAGCGGACATGTGTGCGAAATGGGCAGCTATGTATGGGGCGTAATTTTTTTGTGGGTACAGACTGCCCTTTTTTTTTTTTTTTGGGTGAGAGTGGAAAGTGAGGTAGAGGAAGTAGGTATATTTGGGGAGGTAGGTTGGAGGGGTAAACAGACAAGACAAACAAGACGCATACAGGGGCGGTGTATGACACATGGGGTGGGTGAACACAATTGACGGGGACGGATGTTTGGAAATCACAAGCCCATGAGCCTACAGATGGTAACAGTGGAACTGAGATCCCCACCCATGGGCAATCACCACTGCACCTTCACAGCCCCGAGGGTGGATGTGCTGGAGGCTGCGTAGGACAGGCAGGCTCACCCATGAGACGCGCCACTCTCACCTTGAGCTGGTCCCTACGCACCACAGCCCGGACCCTTCCAAGGGTGATAGGTGGCCCTTCTCCGACCACACTTGCATGGGGGGATGAGCCCCATCCCCTGCAGCGCTTCCACCTGAAGGTGGCACAGGACCAACGGAGGAGGGGAGCCCGGGCTGGGCATCAGATCCGCTGGTGCCAGGTGCACTCGCCAGCTGAGGAGGGACAGGTGGGTCCGCTGGGACCGGCCTTCCCATACGTTCTGTGATTAGGTGTGTTTAATTACAACATAAACAACAGCATTCCAAATTAGTTGTAACAGCATGCAGTAATATTCCCATTAACCCAACACACCAAGGTTCCAACAGTTGAACAGCAAGCAAAACACATGCATATATTGAACGACAGTGGACATTCCAACAGCATGCAGGGATGATTGGTGGCAACAGGCCACCATGATTGTGGTGTTTGAACAGGGCACATGCATCAAAGTGAATGCAGATATTTACAGAACAATAGGACATATGTCCCAACAAATGTTTTGAGATTACACATACCCATTGAGGTGTGGAATTGCATTGTTTATGTACATACAGTAGGGTATAGAAAGAAACCTCAATTAACATCTTATAAGTACTTTTAGTCTACACTACATTCCTATTGACTGCAGGTGTATATCCCCTACATGTATTATTACACTTGCCAACATGCATTAGGTTGTGTAATGGGTTTGGCTAGTTCATTATATACCTGACCTATATCTGACATACTAACTGTCCAAGATGCAGATGTTACTGCTACATAGTTATTGATTTTATTTATATTTCTTTATCTACATATCTGGATGTGTTCACATGACATTTTCAGTTAAATTTGTACAGATCCCTACATTTTGTGTAGCACACTCACATTTCTGGGGAACAAATTAACAAGCTACTCGTGTGCCAGATTTACTTATGCATGCCAGCCATTAACTTGACTGTTGAGGACTGTATATATGCTTCACAGCTACTGGCACTTCCATCAACCACTTTAGATGGGACTGCCCAACTGTGGGTTGCCAGCACTTATTAAAACAGTACTATTTGTATAATGCAAGGGTACAACATTTCAAAGTAAGTGACACAGACACACTCCAGGTTTTACACCTTTATTAATTACATTACACACTTTTCCACAGGCTCTCTCCCTTATTTGATATTACAGTGCATGTGGAAGACATATTCAAGACATATTATACCTTTATTAATAGGTTAGAACACTCTTTTTCAGGCTTGCTCACTTATTTTATATGACAGTACATGCAGAGATATTATTCCGGACATATTTTACCTTTCTTAATGGGTTACTACACTCTTTTTCTGGCTCTCTTATTTTATATAACAGTACATGCAGAGGAATTATTCAGGGCATTTTGTGGCTGTATTATTGGGCTACAACACTTTCTTTCAGGCTCTCTCACCTATTTTATATAACAATACATGCAGAATAATTACTAACCTGCCTGGTGGCGCAACCTTAGCAGCCTATCTGCATAGGCTTGCTGATTCACAGCACAAACACCTGCAGCTGTGAAGTAAATGAAGGGATATTGAGACATACCTATCCATTATATAGAATAAATTAGCATGTCTTACATACTGCATTCCATGGCTAACTACTCAGTAGTGGGGCATCTTGCATCCCACAGGCCTCCTGTATCCACTGGTTCAGTAGGTCCTGCTTCCGTCTCTTCAGGTCTGCATGGTGGTGACGGACCTGCTCACCAGTCCGAGGAACGCCTGTGACACTGGTGAGGTCATGAGCTAACCGGTCCCAAGCCTCTGCTTTGTACTCCATCCCTTGGAACTGGCCCTGCAGGAGTCTTGACTCATGACACTGGACAAGGAGCCAAACCATGTATTTTGACTCCTCGATGCCCCAGCCGTGCACTTGAAAGCGTGTACCCTCTCCAGCACCAGCCATTCTAACTGCAGATGGGAGCTACAATCAGTTATGGCGAGTATTCCCGTCTATGGGGCTTAAATATGCCGCATTTCCCGCACATTTTTGTGATTGGCCGTTTTTAAAAATTCTCGGCTGACTGCAGACCTGCTTAGCAATGGTTAATCTACCATTTATAAGTATATGCCTGATCTAAGTATTTTTTTCTGTTTGTTTTTGCTCCGACTGCCTTTTCCCACCTAAAAAGCGAGTTTCAAACTGCTCTGTGCTTTTAAAAGTTTAAATTGCATTGCCTTTCTGCATTTTATAGTTTTTGCACTTGTTTTTATCATTTTTAGTCGTTTTTTATTGTATAACTGTTGTAGGCTACACACTAAAGTGTTCTAGCCTGTTTATAGCATTTACAGTGTTTTCTGTGTGTTTTTCTGCTGTTCTCTGAAAAAAAAAGAAAAAAAAAAATATTAATTTTTCCCCGCCTTTGCTGAACTAGATTAGTCCAGATTTCAGGCTTTACTGAATTCCGGACTGTGGTATAGTTTCCTGTGTTGCCCATATCCTTACTTGGATAGGAGGAAGCTTCTCTGTTCACCAGTGAGAGTGGGGAGCTTTGAGCAGCCTATCTGTCCCTGGAGGAGTGGTCTCAGCCCTGAAAGTAGTAGCTTATTGGTCGTTTTGGGTCAATTCCTATCTCTTTCAGTTTTCCTGTTTTAAAACCCGCATTTGCTCAGTTTTGCGCCAGTATACAACTCAGCACAGCTCCTCGTGGTGCCCTGCAGAGTGATACAGGCAACAGAGAGACCCAAGAGAGACTTTTCCTGATCTAAGTATTTTTTTCTGTTTGTTTTTGCTCCAACTGCCTTTTCCCGCCTAAAAAGCGAGTTTCAATCTGCTCTGTGCTTTTAAAAGTTTAAATTGCATTGTCTTTCTGCATTTTACAGTTTTTGCACTTCTTTTTATCATTTTTAGTCGTTTTTTATTGTATAACTGTTGTAGGTTACACACTAAAGTGTACTAGCCTGTTTATAGCATTTACAGTGTTTTCTGTGTGTTTTTCTGCTGTCCTCTGAAAAAAAAAGAAAAAAAAAACAAAAAAAATTCTCTTTTCCTGCCTTTGCTGAACTAGATTAGTCCAGGACTGTGGTATAGTTTCCTGTGTTGCCCATATCCTTACTTGGATAGGAGGAAGCTTCTGCGTTCGCCAGTAAGAGTGGGGAGCTTTGAACAGCCTATCTGTCCCTGGAGGAGTGGTCTCAGCCCTGAAACTAGTAGCTTATTGGCCGTTTTGGATCAATTCCTATCTCTTTCAGCTTCCCTGCTTTAAAACCCACATTTGCGCGGTTTCGTGCCAGTATACAACTCAGCACAGCTCCTCGTGGTGTCCTGCAGAGTGATACAGGCAACAGAGAGACCCAAGAGAGACTTTTCCTGATCTAAGTATTTTTTTCTGTTTGTTTTTGCTCTGACTGCCTTTCCCTGCCTAAAAAGTGAATTTCAAACTGCTCTGTGCTTTTAAAAGTATAAATTGCATTGCCTTTCTGCATTTTACAGTTTTTGCACTTGTTTATCATTTTTAGTCGTTTTTGTATTGTATAACTGTTGTAGGCTACACACTATAGTGCGCTAGCCTGTTTATAGCATTTACAGTGTTTTCTGTGTGATTTTTTTCTGCTGTTCTCTGAAAAAAAAGAAGAAAAAAAAACAAAATATATTCTCTTTTCCTGCCTTTGCTGAACTAGATTAGTCCAGATTTCAGGCTTTGCTGAATTCCGGACTGTGGTATAGTTGCCTGTGTTGCCCATATCCTTACTTGGATAGGAGGAAGCTTCTCTGTTCACCAGTGAGAGTGGGGAGCTTTGAGCAGCCTATCTGTCCCTGGAGGAGTGGTCTCAGCCCTGAAACTAGTAGCTTATTGGCCGTTTTGGGTCAATTCCTATCTCTTTCAGTTTCCCTGCTTTAAAACACGCATTTGCTCAGTTTGGCGCCAGTATACAACTCAGCACAGTTCCTCGTGGTGCCCTGCAGAGTGATACAGGTAACAGAGAGACCCAAGAGAGACTTTTCCTGATCTAAGTATTTTTTTCTGTTTGTTTTTGCTCCGACTGCCTTTTCCCACCTAAAAAGTGAGTTTCAAACTGCTCTGTGCTTTTAAAAGTTTAAATTGCATTGCCTTTCTGCATTTTACAGTTTTTGCACTTGTTTTTTATCATTTTTAGTCGTTTTTGTATTGTATAACTGTTGTAGGCTACACACTAAAGTGCGCTAGCCTCTTTGTAGCATTTACAGTGTTTTCTGTGTGTTTTTCTGCTGTCCTCTGAAAAAAAAAGAAAAAAAAAAACAAAAAAAATTCTCTTTTCCTGCCTTTGCTGAACTAGATTAGTCCAGATTTCAGGCTTTGCTGAATTTCGGACTGTGGTATAGTTTCCTGTGTTGCCCATATCCTTACTTGGATAGGAGGAAGCTTTTCTGTTCACCAGTGGGAGTGGGGAGCTTTGAGCAGCCTATCTCTCCCTGGAGGAGTGTCTCAGCCCTGAAACTAGTAGCTTATTGGCCGTTTTGGGTCAGTTCCTATCTCTTTCAGTTTCCCTGCTTTAAAACCTGCATTTGCGCGGTTTTGCGCCAGTGTACAACTCAGCACAGCTCCTCGTGGTGTCCTGCATAGTGATGCAGGCAACAGAGAGACCCAAGAGAGACTTTTCCTGATCTAAGTAATTTTTCCCGTTTGTTTTTGCTCCGACTGCCTTTTCCCGCCTAAAAAGCGAGTTTCAAACTGCTCTGTGCTTTTAAAAGTTTAAATTGCATTGCCTTTCTGCATTTTACAGTTTTTGCACTTGTTTTTATCATTTTTAGTCGTTTTTCTATTGTATAACTGTTGTAGGCTATACACTAAAGTGCGCTAGCCTGATTATAGCATTTACAGTGTTTTCTGTGTGTTTTTCTGCTGTTCTCTGAAAAAAAAGAAAAAAAAAAAAAAAATTCTCTTTTCCCGCCTTTGCTGAACTAGATTAGTCCAGATTTCAGGCTTTGCTGAATTCCGGACTGTGGTATAGTTTCCTGTGTTGCCCATATCCTTACTTGGATAGGAGGAAGCTTCTCTGTTCACCAGTGAGAGTGGGGAGCTTTGAGCAGCCTATCTGTCCCTGGAGGAGTGGCCTCAGCCCTGAAACTAGTAGCTTATTGGCCGTTTTGGGTCACCTCCTATCTCTTTCAGTTTCCCTGCTTTAAAACCCGCATTTGCCCAGTTTTGCGCCAGTATACAACTCAGCACAGCTCCTCGTGGTGTCCTGCAGAGTGATAGAGGCAATCGAGAGATCCAAGAGAGACTTTTCCTGATCTAAGTATTTTTTTCTGTTTGTTTTTGCTCCGGCTGCCTTTTCCCGCCAAAAAAGCGAGTTTCAAACTGCTCTGTGCTTTTAAAAGTTTAAATTGCATTGCCTTTCTGCATTTTACAGTTTTTGCACTTGTTTTTATCAATTTTAGTTGTTTTTGTATTGTATAACTGTTATAGGCTACACACTAAAGTGCTCTAGCCTGTTTATAGCATTTACAGTGTTTTCTGTGTGTTTGTCTGCTGTTCTCTGAAAAAAAAAGAAAAAAAAAAAAAAAAAAATTCTCTTTTCCCGCCTTTGCTGAACTAGATTAGTCCAGATTTCAGGCTTTGCTGAATTCCGGACTGTGGTATAGTTTCCTGTGTTGCTCATATACTTACTTGGATAGGAGGAAGCTTCTCTGTTCACCAGTGAGAGTGGGGAGCTTTGAACAGCCTATCTGTCCCTGGAGGAGTGGTCTCAGCCCTGAAACTAGTAGCTTATTGGCAGTTTTGGGTCAAATCCTATCTCTTTCAGTTTCCCTGCTTTAAAACCCGCATTTGCGTGGTTTTGCGCGATTTTGCGCATAGCGCAGCATCGGGCAACGCCGCTTAATCAGGTTTAATCTATTCCCTGCTCCACAAAGTCTGCTCTTCACTTTTTCCCTTAGAACTGATCTAGATCTCAAAGTAAGCACTCTATCTTCATCCTAAAGCCCTGCACTTGCTCTTATAAGTAATCTTATAAGTAAGCACTAATAAACTAAAGCACTACACCCTCTTATACTCCTTTTAAGTACTTGGCTCCCTATTGGTCCTTTCTGATCAGTCAAAAAGTAGTTCCTTATACTATTCTGGCATATCTAAAAGTCAGTTGCGGGTTCACTCTCCAGTCCAGCTGGTGAATCTGGGAATCTTGAGGCAATGTTACAATTGTCTTATGTATACAGACCACCCTCTCCTCCTCCCTACAAGCTCAAATATATGTGAGAGATGCAACTATATAGCCAAACTGGAGGCTGAGCTCTCTCAACCCAGTACTGGCTCAGTCAGTCAGGAGGAGAAGGGAACCACACACACAATTCCAGTCTCACATAGACCTACCGCATCAGCAAACCAAACACATAAACACACAAAACATACTCGGAGGCTCTAAATAAAAATCTGCCTAAGCAGCAGAGACCTCCAAAGCAGACATCCAAGCAAACCCTACCCCACACCAATACCCACGTATCACATAGTTCACAAAGTCAGTGTGCCACACAGTCACAGCCCTTAAGGCTAAACAACACACCTAATACACTAGTAATAGGTGACTCTTTTGCCAGACACACTGACGTCCCACTTACTAGACTGAACAGGGAGAGGGTCACTGTAAGCTGCCTGTCGGGTGCCAGGATCCGCCACATAACGCATGCACTCAGGTCACTCCAAAGCAAGTACAAGTATGACTCCGTCATTGTCCATGCTGGTGTGAATGACCTGAGATGTACCTCCCTGGACTGCATAAAAAGAGACATAGAGGAGCTCTCTGATCATGTAGCCCAGGCCGGTATGACCCTGACCTTGAGTAGCATCTTGCCCTCACCAAAAATGATGCCACAATATAAAGACAAAATGATCAATTTTAACAATTGGCTAAAGTATTGGTGTCATTTAAAGGGGATCCAGTGTCTGTCAGCCTGGGATGACATGCTCGACAAGCCACATTGTTTCACTAGGGACGGTTTGCACCTGTCACCCCTGGGCTTTCGAATACTGGCTAAAGCTCTTGCCACCCCCATAGTGCCTTTTTTAGGCAAAGCTCAAAAGACAAACCCACCTCCATAGACAACACATTGAAAAAAAAACTAAGGGTAATGCTGCTCAACGCCAGAAGTCTAAACCTCAAGATGCACACACTCGAGGCTCTCCTCAGTATGGAGAATATCGATATCTGTGGAGTTACAGAAACGTGGTTCAAGGCTCCCGAAAGCACCCCAGCACTACCAGGTTATACTTCATACCATGCTTTTTGGTCACAAAACTCGGACCGAACCACAAAAGGAGGGGGAGTATCCATATACATCAAAGATATCCACACCTCCAGGTTAGTAGTACTGCACGAAGCATCGGAGACCATCCATGTGCAACTAACAGTGGGCAAAACTGCCTTTCAGTTTGTAGCCTGCTACAGACCCCCCTCCCAAACTCAGGAACCCCACTCGGCTTTCCTGAGAACACTGGAGAATATGAAGGTCTCTCCAAACACCATTATATTGGGTGACTTCAACTACCTAAACATTGACTGGGAAAACTACTCAAGCCCCAACACCCTCGCCCAAAGATTCCTAGAATTTATAAACTCAAATGCTATGGAACAACTGGTCACCATCCCCACAAGAGGGGAAAACATATTGGACCTGGTCATCACCAACATGGGGACTCTATGTTCCACACCAGAGGTATACCCCTCATTGGTAATGTCAGACCATAAACTAATCTTACTGGACATCCATATCCCATCCCCACCCCCAGCCAAGGAAACCACGGTGAAGAACTTCTCAAACGCAAACTTCACACTTCTCAAAACTGAGGTGGTATCCTTCAAAGCCCCCGGGCCAGTGGAAAATATGGCTCAAACCGCAGAATCCTTTACAAATGCATTATATGGACACCTAAAGGAATGCATGGATTGTGCTATCCCAAATAAAACCAAGACTCACTCCCCCAAAGGCAGGAGACCTGTCTGGTGGACCCTGGACATTAATAAGCTATACAACAGAAGGAGGAAGCTACTACATGATAGAGCTAAATCCCAAAAAGGGAAGGCATCTCTGATCAGTACTAGCAAGAAACTACGATCCCTCATAAAATCATCTAAGGCTAGCTTCGAAAGAAAAATTGCACAAGACACTAAAGACAATCATAAGGCCTTCTTTAGTTATGTCAGGAACCTGGGTGGCAACTCCCAGATATACTCTGAGTTAGTGCAAAATGACAAAAAATACACTGAACCCACAGATATTGCCAACATCCTGGCAGACAGGTTCAGTGCAAATGTCTCCCCCCCAAAAGAGCAGATGTCTATCCCAACAGAGTGTAGCCTCCCTGACATCACAGATGAACAGGTGAGAGCTGCCCTCTCCAAAGCAAAAAACACAGCATCAGTGGGACCAGACGGTGTCCCAGGCTGCGTCTTACATGAGCTTCAATAAGAACTTAACCCTCACATAAAGTCACTGTTCAGTCTCAGCCTTACTACAGGATATGTACCCAAGGAATGGCGTACAGCAACAGTGGTCCTACTCCATAAAGGTGGTGCCACAATGGACCCCGGAAACTATCGCCCTATAAGCCTGACTAGTCTGGTCTGCAAAGCTATGGAGCGTATCATCATGGAACTCATAAACAAAGACATTGGGAACCTCCAGAGACTGGATCCTACCCAATTTGGCTTTGTTAAGGGCAGATCTTGCCTCTTGAACCTGGTCGACTTCTTTGAAACAGTTACCAGGGCCATAGACGAAGGGAAGGTAGTCCACACAGCCTACCTGGACCTCGCAAAAGCCTTTGACACAATACCCCACTCGGGCATCATAAATAAGCTCACCAGCTTAAATATCAACCCCTATGTCACAAGATGGGTTGCAAACTGGCTCAGAGATAGAACCCACATGGTCAGAATTGCAGGTGCCATGTCAGACTTTAAACCAGTTACAAGTGGCGTCCCACAGGGCTCAGTCCTGGGACCTCTGTTGTTCGGTATATATTTCTCTGAGGTACAGGCTAACACGGGAGGACTATGGCTGACCAAGTTCGCAGATGACTGCAAACTGGGTGCCATAATCGACTCTCTGGCTGACACAAGCATCCTCCAAAACGGTCTCACAGAGATGGATAACTGGTGCCAGAGCCATGGCCTAAAGCTAAATGCCAAAAAATGCATAGTCATCCCCTTTGGGAAAAACAAAGTGTCCACAAATTACCACATAGGTGGTAATCCATTAAGTATGGAAGAAGTAATTAGGGATTTGGGGACCCAAGTAGATAGTAATCTCTCCTTTGTCAATCACGTTGCCAAAGTGATTAGAAAGACCTTCTATATAGCCCACCTCATCACGAAAGGTTTCACATCTAGATCAAGAGAGGTCATTGTGCCCCTCTACTCATCACTCATCAGGCCCATAATTGAATACAATGCCCCATTTGGGATGTACCTTACCTGACACCAGCAGCAACTGGAAAGACCCCAAAAGTACCTCACCAAGAGGATCAAGGCACTCAAACAGATGCCCTATGCAGATCAGCTAAAGAAACTCCAGCTCTACTCAGTTGCTTACTGCCTACTCAGAGGCGATCTGTGCCTGACGTATAAAGCCATGTCCAACCCAGAATTAATGGACATGCTCCACCTCAGGAAATCCAAATCCCTTAGAGCTACACGCTCCAGGGACTTAAACTTCAGCACAGAAATAAATAGGACATGCTGGAGGGACAGATTCATATCCCAGAGGCTCCCCTCACTCTGGAACAAAATCCCAGTCCAAGTTAGGCAGAGCCCCTCACTGACCCTCTTCAAGAGAAATCTTGACGAGTGGATGGGAGATCGTAAGTTTACCCCGGGGATCTCTTCTGTGTCCCTGATAGACAGAGGCACAGTAAACTAATCTTAAAAGGGCTATCTTCTGTGACCTACTATTCAAAGGCACAGTCTACTAATCTAAAAGGGTGGCGAAAGCCAAGCACACTCTGGCTAGGCTTATAAATGCCCTAGGGCAGATAGCCTAGTATCATCCAATGAACCTATGAACAGTGGCTGTTTATCCTAAGCTGTCATGGCTTAGTGGTTTAGTACTTTGATTATGGTGCACAGTGTCCTGGGTTCGAACCTTGTCATTGCTTTTTATTTTACTACTGTCCAGACAGGCTAGGGGGTGTGGCTGTGTTTAGGAAACTTTGCTCTGCGTTGCTCCACGTTGCCCTACGGTGCGCTGGTTGGCACAGCGTGCACCTCCACGCAAAACGATTGTGCTGGATAAAGCGCTATTTAGCTATGGGCAACTCTATTGCACTGGGTAAAGCGCTGCTTAACTACGGGCAACTATATTGCACTGGCTAAAGCGCTGCTTAACTACGGGCAACTATATTGCGCTGGGTAAAGCATTGCTTAACTGCGGGCAATTATATGTTAGGATCCTTTATAAATATACATTTTGTTCACTGATACATAGGCCATTTCAATGCTTTTTAGTAAAATTTTAATAATATATGTCATGAATTATTTCATATACTAATTTAAAACAAAATAGGAAGGGGAGTGGTGGGACTCGAACTGTGAATGCCTCCTCTTTGTGCGAAGGCTCTACCACTACGCCATTGCTATTTGGTGTAATTTGCATAAACATTCCTTATTATGCTCTTCCATGTCAAGATTGCTAACTGCAGCTAAGCAATGGGCACACACATGCACACACGCGCAAATACAGGCAGCTATATCGGGAATTAGAAAAAAAAAATTTAAGTTTTACTCTTTATAACTGTGCTGGGGGTTTACAATGTCAGGGAGTGTGGTGTTGGGTACGTGGACATTTGAGTGGACTCATTCTTGTGTGTTGACATTTTACAATTCAGACACTTGCAGGAGCGTGGACCTTTGGGCTGCTCGGCAGTCGGACACGCCCCCTGCTTTCCTGCATGGTCCGTGTTAGACTTGGAGTGGAGTCAGCGTGCCCTCATGCATATTCATGGCACATTGACGTCATACCATTCAACTGCAGTCTCCGAGTAAGACTTATTTAGTCTTACACGGAGGATTTGTGAATCCGGGGAGTGACTTTGTACTTAGATAAGGACTAAACAGCACCAGTCACAATAAAATGCAAACTGTGTGTACCACTGTTCCAGTCACTGTCATCGGATGGGATCTGTTTAAGTGTTGCAGGATTAATCCCTTCGTTGTAAATTATATGGATTGTTATATAAAGAATAGAAAATTATATATTACTTATTATTTATTTAACATTTGTTTACCAGGAATGTCCGACTTGGAACGAGCCAGTTTTCAGTGGAGGCCCAGAGAGAAATGCTCCAGATGCATGTCTTTGTAATGTGGGAGGAAACCGGAGATTCCAGAGAAAACCCACATGAACACAGGGAGGACATTCAGACTCCGCACAGAAGGCACCCAACTGAGAAACAAATCGGAGAACCTCTTGCTGTGAGGTGACAAAGTTAACTGCTGCACCACTGCACCGTCATGTATATACACACACACACATATATATATATATATATATATATATATATATATATATATATATAAAAACTTAGATCCAATGAAGCTCTGACAAGGGTGAAATCACTCATCTCTTGTTTTTACTTAATAAACCAGCTTGAATCCAAATTTCTTATTTTTAGTAACAGTGGAAAGTGAACTTTGACACAGATCTTACATTAGAAGTTATGACAAATCTATTTTAGTAATTTTTATGCTGATATCATTCATGTACAACTAGTTTTCCCTTTTTTTGCTTTGTTCTTTTGTTCTTCCTTAAGGAAAGTGTGCGCTACCCTTAAGACTAGAAACTGCCCTCGCTATTAGGTGTGTGTGTGTGTGTGTGTGTGTGTGTGTGTGTGTGTGTGTGTGTGTGTGTGTGTGTGTGTGTGTGTGTGTGTGTGTGTGTGTGTGTGTGTGTGTGTGTGTGTGTGTGTGTGTGTGTGTGTGTGTGTGTGTGTGTGTGTGTGTGTGTGTATGTATATACACATAGACACACACACACACATGAACATAATATTTATATATGGTGCACATTTTCTGATGGCCCATTGTTCTCACATGATCTATATCTTGAAACTGCAAATACTTAGAAGTGTAGCAACATTTTTCTCCATAATATGAATTCTAGAATCAGAGCTCAGTATATATGTCATAAGTAGATCATAGAAAAACATAATAAATTCTTCCTTACGTCCATCAAACAGTAACCCATAAATCTTCGGCAAAGTTATATAGCAAATAAATAGAATACTATATATATATATATATATATATATATATATATATATATATATATATATATATATATGTGTGTGTGTGTGTGTGTGTGTGTGTGTGAATCTACTTCAGATGACTGAAGTTTCAAAACTTTGAATATCATGTGACAAAGGACCATATGATCAATGTTTCGAAACTTCAAACATCTAATAAAAACAAAACAAAAACGAAAAAAAATTCTGTTAAATTTTTGCAGGGGGCAAGCCCCCCCCCGTACCCCACACCCCCTGCTAATTAAATATACCAACTCCAAGATCACACTACAGTGAGGAAAATGGCAAATTTCCCATTCCACACTGTACAGCGATCTCCATTCAGGACTTTCAAAGTTTCAAAACTTTGATCATATGGTCCTCGGCCATATGATGTTCAAAGTTTTGAAACTTCAGTCATCTGAAGGGTACCCATATATATATATATATATATATATATATATATATATATATATATATGTGTGTGTGTGTGTGTGTATATATATATATATATATATATATATATATGTGTGTGTGTGTGTGTGTGTGTGTGTATGTAATAGATATAAATATAGATAGATATATATTTAAACCTAAAAGACACATTTCACTTATTTGCGATGCGTTTTCATTATTAGTGTGTGTTCTTTGCTCTGATGTGATTATTATTTTCTAGAACAGCTGTTTAGTGCTTTTCTAACTGGTACTCCAGCAGAACTGACCTCAGTGATAGGTCCTTTTATTGAAGTCAACATGTGGCATCACACATCAGTGCATGCTGAGTCCCCCCTTTTCCAAGTCCAAATGGGATTTGGCTCTTGGAACTAATATGTTTTTGCAGGAAGGACAAGAGTTGGTAGACTGACAGTCAGAAACTAATATTACAGAGAGGTAGAATTTTTTTTCCAAGAATGTGGCTTTAACCTTCTTCCACAAACATCTGTGCACTATCTTATAAGTGAACACAGTCTCCACCATACTGACCAGACCAACCTTCATGAAATCTGCATGATACCAAACAGCTGCATCCTCAGAAAAAGTGCATGTTTTGTTTATTAATCTGTATTTCATCTAAGAGTAGCCTCCAGACTTTGCTAGCGGGTGAAACTTTAACAAGGTGGACTGCACCCTCCCCAAGGAAAACTGACCATCAGCTAAGCAGTTCTTCTTCCCCCAGTCACCCTTCTGTGGCCGGGGTGCCAGATGAACAAAGTTCACCAGTGACTTAGGTATCTGCCTGTTTGTGAAGCACTAGGACAGCACCCAAACTCCTTTAACATTTAAATAGTATTGGATGGTCCTAGAAGAAAAGCAATGCTACTGTGGACTCAGATAAAGGTATCACTCTAACATAATTTGCATTTTACAATATTGCACTTAAATATAGTTTAGAGAGACATTTTATATTAATACATATTATTCTGCACATTGGTCTAGTGATGATATACAGAAGCCAAACCTCATCAGTCTAGTACCATGATGCATAGAGTCTGTACAGATGAATGTGCATTGCTGGTTGGTTAATGTAATTTTTTATATTTTGCTCAACATTACAAACATGCAGTGCATTTGCAATGCTGGGCATACTCTTTTATGCCAGTGACCAGGTACTTTGTGAATCCCAGCCATTTTCTGTGTTACAGCTTCTTTGTGTTTTGTTCTTTTGTATGACAGAGAGAATGCCAAAAGATCTATACTGATGAACATTTCCCCAGATAGATTGTTCTTATTTCTTACATTACTTTATAAGTAACAAAAAATGCGAGCTTAATCTACATCAATATATATTTGCGTGTGTGTGTATGAATTGGGCTCAGAAATAGTACAATAACACATGCTTGATCAAATATTGCTGCACGACTAGGACACATACTCATGTATCAGCACACATGTACTAACACTACATCTATCTGCTCACTTAACCCTAACCTACCCACATCACTCACAAAATCCATCCAAGCCCCTAATGCTGAAACTATTAAAATACCTGAAAGCTACAGCATTAGTTTCCCAAGCACATGTGTGCATGCAACAGAAATGATATTATATTCAACTAAAATCTTAAATTTCAGTGAACGGAACACTTGACCACATTTCATAATCATTTCATTCACTTTGTAGATATGCAGCCAATTAATGAAGTGAATGACATTGTAACCATGGAAAGGTGTCTGAAAAGCTGATTAACTGGACTTGAAAGATATTACATCAAAATCACATTCATTTGTTCTGAATGGATTCATGTCCATCTACTGACAGCCATTTATTTGGCTGCAGATAAATAGATAAAATTATGCTAAAACGCATTTTGACAATCCTCTGAAACATACCTCTCAGTGTGTGGGGCAAGCCCCCCCCCCTGCACACACTCCTCAAAATTATATTTACCTACTCAGAGGTCACACAACAGAGGGGAAAAAAGGAAGCCTCCGCTGTCAACAAAAGTTTTTTCAATACAATTTCTCCACTCTATAGGCAGTTGAAGAAACATCTGTCAATAAATTAATTGCATCTGAACTTACTTTGCCATGACAGCAAGCCTTTAATTCAAGCAACTAACACCATTGTTTCAAATCAAGTACAGCCTGAAATTCGGAAACAAAATATTTTAGAATAAATCATATATTTTTTTCACAGTTACAAACATTACACATCACATATATTTTTATATAAAATTATCATCAATCTAACATTACAAAAATTGATTGATGCCTGCCTTCCCTTGAACCTCACTCCTCCTCCAAAACATTATTCTGCATGTATTGTTCCCACAATTTCCATTTTGTCTGTATAATTTGCTCCTACCCTTTTCTGAAGATCCCATTTCCAGTTTTTTTTACTGCTGTTACAATATTTGCTACTTCAAATACAATTGGCTTAGACTTTTATTTCCATTTTCTAGTAACTGCTTTTTTGGCAGCCACCAAAATTAAACTTTACAAGGCCTTACTATGTCTAGGTAATTTCAGATCCTGTATCCCAGCTCAAATAATAATTTCCTTAGCTACACCAGCTTGTTCACCCAATATTTCTGACAGAGTACCCCATAGGAAATGTTCCTTTGGTTGATAAAAATATGCTTGACCAGTATATAAAACTTAAGAGATTAAAAACATTTTACTGCTTATATCTTTCTATCCATATCCATAAACAAGAGCTTCCAGTTTTTCATTTTTTGCATTTTATTTTGCTTAGTCTCTCCCTGCATATCCTTAGATGTTATAACAGAATCCTTTTTAACCCATACTCCTAAATGCTTAATTTTATCATGTCTCCATACTATGGGTATTGCTGAACCAGTTCATGTGTGGGCACATAGTTTGCAGCTATAGCCTTTGTTTGATCTTCATTATATATCCTGAAAAGAGTTGAAACTGTCTCAGAGATGTCTTTTTCTGGTTTTATCAGGTACAAAATAATATCATCAGTAAATAAAGCCCACTTTTCTTGATTACCATACCAATTATATCCTTGAATTTCTGAGCACCTTATTTTCTTTGCCAGTGGCTGTAAATATAACACATATAACAAAGGGGAAAGAGGACACCCCTGCCTGCTTCATCTGTTCAAACACAACCTATAAGAGAGAACACCTCCCACTTAAATTTTTGCCTCCAATCCCTCATATAACCTCTTAATTAACCTTATTATTGTATCAAGGAATGCAAGTGCTTCCATTGCTCTACTCATTAAATCCCAGCTTACTCTGTCAAATGCTTTCTTTGCATCAGTACCCACCAAGAGCAGCAACATGTTCTAGCATTCTGGTTCACTCTGGATCATCAGTGTTTTATTAATGATGTCAAATGTTTGCCTCCCCTCCACAAAACCACATTGATCCATATCTATTAATTTTGGCAACACCTTTGCCATTCTTTTAGCTATTAGAAAGATAAACACTTTATAATCATAATCTAAAACTGAAATGGGCGTATATGAAGCTGGGTTTGATGGGTCTTTATAGTATTTAAGTATTATATCCATCACAGCTTTCTTCCAGGATGTTGGTGCTTCCCCTCCTTTTAAAATTCTGTTAAACAAAATCTTCCAGATCTTTATCACTTTCTTTCCTATTAACTTCCAAACTTCCACAGGAAAAAGCATCTATTCCTGGAGACTTTCCTTCAGACTGATTACCCATCACCATTTGTTATTTCATCTCCTCCTGTCTTAACTGTTAATTGTTGAGTCTCCTCTATCTACAACACTGGCATATGTACGTTTTCCATAAATATTTCCATTTGTGCTTTTTTCCTTGATTTACACATTTCTCTACTTTATACAAATTTTCATAAAATTTCTAAAATATCTGTAATACCTTTATAAGATCTCTGGTTATTTTTCTTGTTTATGCTGTCTAAGTTTAGTAAGAGCCCTTTTTAGTTTCTGTCTCCTAAGTCATTGTGCAAAAAGCTTTTGTGCTGTGGCGTTATTATCAAAAAACAGTTGCTTAACAGCAATCTTTCTAAAGTCATGTATATTATCCAGCTACTCCCTTATTATCTCTTTAGCACTCTGACATTGTGCCTCTTCTTGTCCTGTGAGATTCCCCTTATTCTGTAGTACTTTAACCTTTGCCAGCTCCTTGAATAATTGTTGACACTTCTTAATCAAATCTCTTTTTTCTTTTATTTCTACCCTGTTTTTAAACTCCACTTTCATTTTATCCAACTGGCTACCTATAACTTCTAAAGAAATTTCTATCTTCCCCTAATAACTTTCTTATAATTTCCACTACCCATTTCTTAAACCCCTCTCTTTTTAACAGATAAGTGGGGACGTGCCAGTGTCTCATTTTTACTTCATTACCCTGCATTTTTATCTTTGTTGCTATTGGTGCATGATCTGAAATAGTTATTTGATATGTGTCGAAACTTTCAATTAAATGTACTTGTTCCTGTGAAATATAACTTCTATTTAGTCTAGCCCTGTTATTGTACCTTGGGGAAAAATATGGAAATTTTCTCTGATTTCCTACTACTGAATTCACATCTTCTATACCAAATATTTTGATTAATTTCTTAAGAAATCTGCCCTGTTTTGTTATATTTTCCTTCTAGGTCCCCCAGACTCATCCTCACTTTTGCAACTCAAGTTCCACCCCCATCTATACGTAATAATGTTCTGTAGTCCTATCTCGCCTTCATTCTTACATATGGATTCGGAGCCAATCCTTGGCTCCGACTCGGCCTATTACAAAGCTCAAAGTCTCTTAGTTGGCTCGTGGCTAGGTAGGTATCCCATAGTGCACTAGTGCAATACCCAGATCTTGTTTGCCGTGTCTACGAGTGCAGAAGTGCTTCTTGACTGGCTGTGGCTAAGTTCAGATTTTTTCTTTTTATTATCGCTTTACCGATTATATAGCAAGTTATCTTATTAGATAGTGTTTAGTAGTGTTAGTAGTGTTTAAAAGTGTTTTTTGCTCTTCAAATTAGTTAGTGGTTGAGAACTTGTTGGCCGTTGGCCCGTGTTCTCGTTTTGGTATCCTGTGTGCTAGTTTATATTAACCTTGATATTTCATAGGTCCGTTTTTAGTTAGAACCTCGTTCTCTTGCTTATTTTATATATATATATATATATATATATATATATATATATATATATATATATATATATATATTGTGGCAGTGTTTTTTGAGCCTTGTTGCAGTTTTTCTCTGTGGGCCCACGTTTATATCAGGGCTCTAGTTTCTAGAAATTTATAGCTTGCGTGCAGTGTTGTTTGCTCTATACTTTACCTGCTACTAATTTTCTGGCTTTCCTATGACTTAACCTATTAGCTAGGTCTGTTTAAGTTAGAGGACCTAGTCCTCCACCATATTATGTGTGTGTGTGTGCTTGTTAGGGCTAAGCCCATTTAAGTTAGAGGACCTAGTCCTCGTTGTGCTTGCGGAGTACCTGCTGTATTATATAGCTAAGGCAAAAGTTACACTTAGTTCAACATGTCTAAAGAGTCTAAAGACCACAAACCTTCGGGTTTCAAAAATGCATAAAGTGCTCTCAGAAGATTTCAATTACAGATGGCCGTAGTAATTGTGTATATTGTCTCAGAGCCATTTATTTGCAGGAAACTTATTTATTCTGCCATTCCTTTAGCTCCAGAGTTCTCCAGGAGCAGAAGAACAAGTTAATTTTGAAAGGTCTCCTCAAGCCTTCCTTCAAGGAAGACTTAGCGAGTTCTTCTTCTTCATCCAAATCACATTCATCCAAAAAAGAGAAGGTCAAGTCGGCCAAGAGGCATTTTCCGGTGCTGACTAGTGTATTAGAACCTCCTCAGAAATAATCCAAACTTGACAAGACTTCTACTTCCTCAGCTCCACTGTCCTTGGAGCCAGTCGAGGTTGTTGATGTTGGCACTGCAGTGTTGGCCCCAAGCCCATCGGAGCTGACTACTGAAAAATTGCATCGGAGCCAGTCCAGAGATCCTTTGCCAGTCTCCCAAACCTTAAGATCTCCAATTTTACAGAGATCCAGATCACCTACCTTGTCATCCAGATCCTCCAAGAGCCTGTCAGAGGAATATATGGAGAGAGTAGTGCTTAGACTCCTGAAGTCATCTGCTTTGCCCAAATTGCTGTTGGCTCTGACCCAGTCGGTTCTGGAATCACCTGAGTCCATCCTCCCTGTTATGGTTCCTCCTACGAGCCGAGTCAGGCCTTCGGAGCCAGAGTTTTTGGCACCACTTGTTGTGGAACCCTCGGTTCCAGCTCCTCTCATGGCTGTCTCGGAGTCGAGTTCTGCTCCAACATCTTCGGTGCCGTCCGTGGTGTCTAGGAGCCGAAGCTCACCAGTTGGCCCTGACTGGGACACTTGGACCCAAACCTCATCGGTTCTGAGTCTCCCTCTCGGTGTGTCGGCTAGGGTGAGCTTGGATCCTACGTCCATCTCGAGGGACTGGTCGCTCTGGAGCTGATGACTACTTACGTTTCCTCGGAACCAGGGCTGTCTTCGGAGCCGGAGAGATCTGCTTTCGAGATGATGAGGAGTGTGCTGTCTCACTCATCAGCTCCATGCAAGGGTACCGACGCTCTCCCCCTCAAGCACTGACCTTGGTCTCAGCACCTACTCTCTCTCTCGACAGCAGAGACCCGCAGCCTCAGGAGCCCCTGTTGGGTGGTCCTCAGTCTTCTGAGACCTCCCCAGAGTACCCTTCTGAGGAGCCCACTCAGAAGAGAACATGTAAGAGGAAGCATGTAGACTCCCTGGATGAGTCCATCACTTCGGACACTGACCTTGAGGAGTCAGAAGGATCCCCCAGGTCGTCCTCTGATGATGTCTCCTTTGTGGACATCTTAGAGATCCTGAAGCAGAGAGGCGGCTGGCCCACTGTCACCCCTTCTGATGAGGAGTCAGTGTACCTGAAGGCATTCTGGTCTCAACCTTCAGCCTCTTGGGTGTCTCCACCTTTTGATGAACTATTAGACCTGGTTAGTTGGAAGGTGCGGAAGACTCCTAATGTCATGGAACCAATTCCCAGAAGACCCAATACATTTCTGTCTGCCCCGAAAGAGAAATATTTTTTGTCCAAGGGCGTGCCCGTAGATGCCATGGTGGTGGCGGCGGCCACTAAGAAGGAGCTAGCGGAAACTTCTTCATTTGTCCATCTGCCGAATAAGAAGTCTCGAATGATTGATAGATACAGGAAGCATATCTTTTCTTCAACGGCTTTTACTCTCAGATCGCTGAATTACCTTATACATTTTACTAGGCTTCAAAGAGATCTCCTCAAGGAGTTAGGAGATATTCTTCAAGGTACATCTACTGAAGGAGTACCTGAGAAGGTGACTGCTCAGTTGTCCACCTTAAATTCCATCGTCAACTCCTCCATGAGGCTGATCTCCTATGCAGCAGACAGAGTGAGCAGGGCAGCGGGTTCAGGAGTTTCTTTTAGGGACACTCCTGGATGTGCTTATGTAATTTTGCGGAGCCTTTCAAGTCTATCTTTACCAATGCCCCCTTTGACGATTCTTCATTGTTTGGACCTAAGGTAAAAGGTACACTCACCAGGTGTAAACAAGAAGGGAAAACTATCTCTGCCATGGGGGTACATTTTACCGTCCTCTCTAGACCATATTCCAAAGGTCAGAGAGGTGGTAAGATGTGGTTCAAGAAGTCCCAGAGATATTTCCCGGATGCACAGGGTGACTCCTCCTTCAGAGGCAGAGGAGGAGAAGATAATGGTAGACGTTGCCCTGGAGGCAGGGGGGGGTCTGCAAAACCAGGGAGGCAGCGATTCATTTTGAGGCCGTCCCTATCAGCGCTCCTGATGTGGAGCTCAGCTGCACTTCTCTGGAGCCAGTTGGCGGTCGCCTATCTTTGTACCCAGAAGCCTGGCTAAACATCACCCAAGACAAATGGGTGCAAAGATTAATCACCAGAGGCTACGCCATACTCTTTTCTCTTCCACCCCACACTCCCAAGAAGATCCCGGATGTTACACCCAATCACAGGGATCAAGCAACTGTAGAAGTTCAAAAGTTGCTTGCAAAGAGAGTCATCCAAACCGTCCCCACAGACCAGATAGGATTCGGAACTTACTCCAGATTCTTTTTAGTGCCAAAACGAACAGGGGACTGGAGGCCCATAATGGACCTCAGCAAACTAAACAAATCCATAAAGAAGGCCAAGTTCCGGATGGTGGCACCACAGTCTGTACTCCCCTCTGTTAGGGAGAGACAATTGGATGTGCTCCATAGACCTACAAGATGCGTACTACCATATAAAAATGGACAGAGCATCAAGGAGTCATTTACGCTTCTGGCTGGGAGCCAGCCATTACCAATTTCATGCTCTGCCCTTTGGTCTCACCACAGCCCCCAGGGTGTTCACCAAATGTATGGCAGTAGTAACAGCTCACCTGAGATGTCCTGGATTCCAAGTGTTTCCATACCTAGACGACTGGCTCCTGACCGCCACCACCAGGCACCTACTCCTACAAACCAGAGATTTGACCATCCAGCTCTGTTCCCAGCTGGGGATTACAATAAATTGGGAAAAGTCTGCCTTATCACCCTCTCAATTTGTGACTTTTATAGGTGCAGAAATAGACACCGTCAACATGTTAGCTCGTCTACCTGCAGACAGAATTCAAAACCTCTGGCAACAAATTCTCAGTCTACTTCCTCTACAGAAAGTCAAGGCAAAGACAGTACTGAAACTCTTAGGGACCATGGCTTGCACCATAACTCTAGTCCCTCTAGCCAGATTGCACATGTGAATTCTCCAATGGCTTCTATCTTCCCAGTGGTCCTTTCAACAATTTCTCTTTCTCACCATATCCTCATAACAGAGTCTTGCAAAAAGGACCTTTGTTGGTGGATTCAACCCGATCAGCTCACAACAGGCACTCCATTCCTTCCTTGCCAACCCATTGCTACTGTGACCACAGATGCCTCACAGATAGGGTGGGGGAGGGCATTATCTAGGCAGGACTGTCCAAGGCATATGGCAAGATCATGAGGCTCACCTGCAGATCAATGTCCTAGAGATGAGAGCAGTGCTTCTAGCATTGCAAGCACTTCACAATTTTCTTCCTCTAGGGATGATAGCAATCCAATCGGACAACATGTCAGTGGTATGGTATCTAAACAAACAAGGAGGAACCAGATCTTACCCCCTTTGTTAAGAGGCTATTCATGTCTAGAAGTGGGCGATATCTTCCCAACGCTTTCTAGTAGCAATGCACATCCCGGAGACAACCAATGTGATAGCCGACAAGCTCAGCAGGGCAATCTTGATGCCTCACGAGTGGTCTCTGAATCAGGAAGTAGTGCAACAGATCTTCCGCAAATGGGGACAGCCTTGCTGTGATCTCTTTGCAAGCCCAATCAACACTGAATGCAGCAGCTATTTCTCCCTCATCCCCTCCTCCAGGGGAGTCACAGAGAGACACACTCGTTCATGATTGGCCCCTGGGACTCATTTATGCATTTCCTCCTTTTCTGCTAATATCCAAAGTGATACAGAAAGCAAAGTTATTGGGAAGCAAAATGATCCTCATCACTCCTTACTGGCCTCGACAGATTTGGTTCCCCTTTCTCGGGCCTCACCTACTAGACGATCCATGGACTCTGGACCCAGTGCCAGACCTCTTGACACACATGTCAGGCTCCCTTCACCCCTGCCTCCACTGTCTCAATTTGACAGCGTGGCTGCTCCAATTCCATCCCTAGTCAGGCTTCATGATTTTTCACCTGCTGTGACCCACATCCTTACGTCGCCTCATAAACTTTCCACTAGAAAACTATACACTAGCAAATGGAGAAGGTTTTCTATCTGGGCTAAAGAAAGGAATATGGATCCTTACATTGCATCCATCCCTACTGTTTTAGAATTTTTGTCTGAACTTCTCCATCAGGGATCTGCTGCTGCCACAATTAGGGTCCAGTTGGCAATGATATCTAACTTTCATTTGGGACAACATGAATCTAACCTGATGTCCCACCGATTGTGTAAAACCTTCCTTAAAGGCACTACTTTGCTGAGACCTCCCTTTCACAAACCAATATCCCCCTGGGATCTGAACTTTGTTCTGTCCAAACTGACTGCACCACCCTTTGAACCCACACATTTGCGCCTATTGATGTTTCTGTCCTGGAAGACCTTGTTTCTAGTAGCCATCACATCAGCTAGACGAGTATCAGAGTTACAAGCACTGTCTATTAAGCCTCCTTATTTGATTTTCCACAAAGACAAGAGTTTCCATTCGTACAAATCTTTCCTTTATCCCTAAAGTTTGCTCTCAAACTAATTTGAACCAAACCATAGAATTACTTGTGTTTTTCTCTAATCATTCTAATGCTGCAGAATACAAATTTCACCAGCTGGATGTTCACAGGCAGTTACGATTCTACCTTCACAGGACTAAGGAACTTAGAAAGTCCGACCAGTTATTCATATCCTTTTCCGAATCCAGAATAGGTCTGCCAGTCTCTAAAGTGACCGTATCTAACTGGATTTCGAGCTGTATTTCCTTCATTTACTCTGAAGGGAAAACTCTACCGTTCAAGATTAAGGCTCACTTTACACAATCCTAGTCTACATCTGCTGCCTTCTAAACCAGGGTTCCAATTGATAGTATCAATGCAGAAGCAACTTGGGCTACCCCTCATACCTTTATTACTCATTACAAATTGGACCTGACCTCAAGGGGTAGAGCCTCCTTTGGTTTCACGGTACTCAGGAGTATTTTCCCATGAGTCATCCAAGAATAAGGTGCTAGGGACGCTGTCCCATATGTAACAATGAAGGCGAGATAGGACTACAGAGCATAAAGAAGTTATGTACTCACCATAACAGTCCATGTTTGTAGTCCATCTCGCCCTTCATTCTTATAACCCACCCACCTACCCCCGTCCTGGAAGGATCTGGAGACAGGATAGCCTTTTCTTGGTAGGGTGGAGACCTTTCATTATTTTTGTTCTTTCTGGATAACCTTAGTTCTGTCTTTCTATACTTTAGCAGCAAACAAGATCTGGGGATTGCACTTATGCACTATGGGATACCTACCTAGCCATGAGCCAACTAAGAGAATTTGAGCTTTGTAATAGGCCGAGTCGGAGTCAAGGATCGCCTCCAAACCCATATGTAACAATGAAGGGTGAGATGGACTACAAACATGGAACGTTATGGTGAATACATAACTTCATTTTTCATGCTGAAAGCTGATTGTTTCTCCCAACATTTTCTTAAGCTTCATAATAGCAGTGTTAGTTGGAATATAAATACATGCCAGTGTAATCCTCCTCTCTTGCTAGTAGCCCATTGCTACTACAAATCTACCATTGCTATCCTTTTACCCCCTCTTCTATCACTATTGGAGCTCCTCTAACAATTAGTATAAGTACTCTTCTTTTCCTTTGTCCCTGTTACTCCACTGAATAACCCTCTTGGAATCCTTTTTTATCAAATTCACATTCTCCTTTACTTCCAAGTGTGCTGTAGCATCTGCATTACTTAATGTAATTCAGTACTCTTTTTTTTTTGTATACACCTTTGAGGCCATTCACATTTCAATATAATATGTTTAGTGTAGTCATTATGATAAGAACTTATTAGTTTCACCTATTATATATAATCAACTCAACTCAATCAATTGTCACTTGTACACAAGCTATACCGCTACCCTAATAAAGTCCCAACACTCCAGAATCTAATGCAACTCTATACTTCAACTAGATCATTAAGTTCTAGCAACCAAAACCTCCTAAATGTCATTAAATGCAATAACAATGCCTGAAAATCTTGCTTTGGGTATTCTATTTCCAAAGCTTGGAATACTGTACCTGGCCAACTGACATCTATTAGCTCCACAGCCAAATTTAAAAAAACTCTTAAAAACACACTATATGAACAACTGGGTATGCTCCTGTGACTCCCCCAGGTAAACATCCATTTAATAATTCATTTTCCATCTTACAGCGAGGTGTCCTCAAAACTAACCCTGCCTCATCAACAGAGCTAACCGTCTTGTATCTTGCATTAATCCAATAATCACCACTTTAATCTGCCTACTTTAGTTTTATACTCACTAACATCTTATTTTTCTATATTCCTACTCATACTGTCATGACTCTGTTATCCTTCTCCTTCTACTTAGTAACTATTTTACTTCTTTAATCATCTGACACAGTACTGTGTGAATGCTATATTAATCCCAATGAAACCATTATTATGACTGTCACATTTACAATGTGTGATTTAAATATTGATCCCACAGATAGTTCTCTTAGCAATGTTTATTATTTTACTATGTTTTACATGCTACTATGACTTGTGTGTCTCTTCTTGATTGAAATTTGTTAACTGGAGCTGTCTACTATCACTTTGTATATCCTCCTATTCTTAGTTTGTGCTGTGTACTGACTTCTATTCTTGCATTGTATTATTGATTGGTTTTCACTATAATAAGCTGTGTAATATGACGTTATTGATTATTTTCCTCTTTAATAATCTATATAATATGCAGCGTTTCTCCCCAGGCCTCTGCTGAAAATGGACCTGTGTCCAGTCGGACTATCCTGGTAACCAAATGTAAAATAAATAAATATATGACCCACTAATATTTTGGCAGATTGATCATTTATATAGTTGTTTCTTCTCATCTCCGTTTGAACCTATGTCACATTTTACAATATGTTTTGTGTTCATGAATACTGAATACCCTCAAAAAACACCTCCAGAATGTCCCCATAACCTAATAACTTAAAACAAACACACAAACCAGAATGCCCTCATAAACTATTAATTTAACACCAACACACACAACTATGTGCATCTTCAAATAAAGAAAAATAACCATCCTGATAGGAATAATTTTTCCAAATTGACAGCTACACACAGGCAAAACCTAACCTAAAATTAAGGTTATCCATGCTAAGACATATGTTACACCCTCTGTTCAAAGTTACACTAGTTGGCATCTGTTGTTGTCACATCTTTATTACCCTTCCAAATGTGAAAATCAAATAATATATTTTCAGAAAACATTAACTTTTAGCCTTAAGAAAAAGTGCACTGTCTATCTTTAAATAAAACTAATTATACATTCTCCTGTTAAATGTATTCAGTTATTTAGTTACCAGAAAATTGGCTATTTCTTGTTCACTTCCAATAATTTAAAACTTTATTTTTTACTGAACTGCTTGCTCTTGTACCTTTTAATTTTACATTTCCCTCAGTAAACAATGTCCGGACCTCTCAATTTATTGCCTTCACCTTCAGTCAGCTTGTTTCCATAGAAACATAAGATCAAAATGAAAGCTGCCTTCAGTTCCAGATTTTTCAACCTGCACTAAATATTTATTTGCTTAAAAATATTTATTACATTGTGGTCTCTCATTTTTTAAAACCCACTTGAAGTCCTAAAAAATGTCAGCTTAAACCAAGGACATTAATCCAGATATTTACCTATGCAAAACTAAAAGAAAACATTTCACTTTTGCATATATTATAATCCCATTCCCCCATCCCAACAGCCCAAGATTACAACTGTTAAGGAAATTTCAAAATTAATTAAATAAATAAACAGCCTTGATAGAGTTTCAATATTTATTAGAAATCACACGTGTGGGAGACAGAACCAGAGTCAGTAATGTCTCCCCGAACAAACATATCCAGACATTTTTATAAGAACATACAAGTGAAAATAACAAGTGTTAGCTATCAGACCACTGCCAGTTATCCAATAAAAAGTTGTTTACTACCAGTATCTGTGAATGTAGTTATTCATTAGAACAGTACTAAATATCTAAAATGAAATACGTCAGTGTCCTAAAAATAGGTTAGTTAAGACATCCTTTCCCCAATTCGGCATTAGTAATGTTACAATGGTCAAATTGCAGATGAGAAACTAGAAGGAATGCAGTCTTTAAAAGAATCTGCTGACATGGTTAAACGTTTGCACTGACCACGTACTCTTTCTTCTGACATGCTCAGTTTCTTCTACTCCAAGTGTTTCAACTTTCTTATCCTCCACACAACCTATTGACTTAAACATGCTTTTTGTCCAGTCTTTTATTTCTTTTTACATTGCAATGCCTACATTTCTTAATACTAAAAAAGAGAGAAGAAAAAAAAAACACCTGTTTACTTCAGTACCTTTATCACATACAACAACCCTTAACAATCCTAGGAAAGTTATACTGTAAAGTATTTTATACAAATACTGTTACTGTTCCCTCTTTCTCCCTCTTTTTTCTTTTTAGTATCCTTCCAAAATTAATGACAGGAGGGGGCATATGCATGTCAGTCTCCCAACAATTTTAACAAAGTTAACAAACATTCAATCTTGCTCAGCCTCTTTTTCCTTGTAAAGCCATATTTCACAAATGTGATTAATCCTTTATAATGTCACATTTATTCATTAATTTCAGTGTTGCTGGTCTTGTTCCTGTCCATCTCCATCTCCCAGCCCTAGACTCTGGGTCAAGTCTAAGGTACTTCCGTTTCTTCTAGTCAACTCCTATGAGTTTTTCTAAAGTATTTTCCTTTGGAACATTGGAAAAGGTTTAACTTTTCTAAGTCTCTCTATGAGCCTTACTATCAGACAAATGAGAAGCAGAGTCCCCCTCTGTTTGATGTCTCACCCCTTGTTGGACAAACTTTTGTATTTCCCCCTTAGCCTGTTCTGCATCAAAAAATGACTTTGTTCCTCCAGTGAAAAAATATTCTAAAGACAGCTGGATACAGCAGCTTGGATTTCACACCTGCCTCTTGACATTCCCTGATTCTGGAATCAATTTGTTTCTCTTCTGCCTGGTGTACAGTGAATAATTATTTTCCACAAACATTCTGTTTTCTCCAACTTTTAATACTTTGTCCTTTTGCCATAGTTTTGACCAGATCAACTCTTTCTGCTGGTAGGAGTGCATCTTTAGTAACACAGGACTTGTCTACTTTCTAATGGCCAGGTTGGAACATCCTCACAACATGCCCTTTCAATTAACAGATCCTGTTGTGGAATACCAGTCCAGTTGATTATTTGTCCCTTCATAGAATTAACACAGTCTGCTCCTTCTAGTTTCTCTAGTACAGCAGAAAATCTCAGTTTTTTCCTAATTGCTCAGTCCTATAATTCTACCATTTTTTGAAACATTTCTTCTTGAGCAGTCTTATACTCAGCCAGTCTGTTCTTCATTTCCACCTCTGATTTTTGCAGTTTTATCAGCTCATCTGAATATCTGTTTAAAGCTTCTTCCTTATTGCCCGGCCTTTACTTCTTATAGTTAATATTTTCCTTCAGTGTTTCATTTATTTTTATCAGCTCTGTGCATATTTGACTTATTTTTCCTCCAGATTACTGGAATCCATGCCTTAAACCAAAGTTGGACCTTGAATTGCTTTTGCTAAACAGCTACAGGATTCTTCGCAGTCAGTGTTTTCTCTACACTTTTTCAGGCTCTATTAGTTTCTTCCTTGCTGGCATCCAGACAGTGTGCTTACTAGTAGGCACTGAATTTACTAAATGCAACAGATTTCCTGGCCCTTGTCTTTCAGTTTATTTTTTCACATTGAGAGAGCTGAAGTTAAGCTGCTGATCAGTGTCCAACTATCTTGGAAAGCCAATGACAAACCTTTATTAAGCAAACCAGAGTCATGAACAGTTAAAACATTAGCATATTGATAACCAAATTATTGTAATCCAAATCATAGTTAAACCCAACCAGATGGATTACAAAGGCACTTTCTATATCCCACCTTGGTAGTGTGTTTCCTACCTCCTCCCTTCCATTGATGTTGTCCAAAGGGGTGAAATTATTTGAATTTGGAGAACTAATATCAGGGTGTTATTAAAAGAATTTGTACATGTGCTTCAGTTAGGCTCTTTTCTGTAGCTATACATCTTTGCCTGAAGCACCTTGAGAATCATAGTCAGTTTCCACAAAGGAAGATGATTCAGAAGTATCTGCCTGTCTCAAGATGGATTTTAAAGGTCTCTTATATATACTAGATCTTTAGAGCATTTTATTTGTGAATCAAAAATGTGCATGTATTTATTGATGTGAACTTACTACTACAACAGTCATTTAGGTTTTGATTACACTTTTTCTGTTTTTGCTCTTTTATACAAGTCATCATCTCATTTATCTACAGTAAGTGTCAAATTATCTAATAAGTAATAATATTTTGGTTGAGTAACAAAGTTCAAGGCTTAAATATTAAGTTTAGCAACATTTGCTTAAAGTGTGACTATGGGGGCATTCAATAAAGCCTACATGGTCATTTTTGACTGTGTGTGCATCTGAGTGCGATGCACACATGGCCACAGATATATTTAGATTCAGTAAACGCTGCATAGTAATGAGCACTCAAGAGCAAACATGGCAATTTCCATGTCATGCAGATTGCAGCATAAGTAGCTGAGTTGTATGCTAATGAAGCAAACCAACACTGTGGAGTGATTCAACAATCTGTAAAGTAACAGTGTAGACTCCATGCTAGTGTTGCCCATGTATTCGAAAGTTTCCTAAATACAACCACAGAAAGGAGGCTACATGGAAATAAGAGCAAGTAAAAGTTTCTAGATTTGTACAGAACTGACCGTAACATGTAACCCCACACAGATTATGATATTATTAGATGTTTAGATGTGTTGGATGCTAGCAAATTAGATTAACAATAGCAAACAATTCCTTTTTAGGTGTCATGACATAAATGCAGCTTTGCTCCCCCACCCCCAAACCAAGAATATACTCGTAACTAATGTAGACAGCTAAAAGTGTAAACCCCACGAAACATACTATTCATACTGTCATATAAGCATATGCAGTATGTATGTGACGGAATACAGTCAAATTTTATCAAAACCTGTATTCCCCTGTACAGATTTATAGCAAAGTAATACCCTCCCTTGTGTGTGCAACACTGGGCTCCCCTTCAGTTTCCATACCTGCATGGTTACCAACTGTGTAGATTCAGGGCTGTCAGCATGGTGAAGATAAAATTGAGGTCAAAACTCATTAGAATTGTTGAATCTCAAAAAATTGTAACCACGTAGGGATGCTTACTTTGTGTAGGCACTTCCACAGTGTTCATTTTGAATGGATGGCAACAGTGAATGATGACATTTGGGGTGTGTGTCAGGTTACACTTACAGAGGTGTACATGTAGGTCTGTGAAGTGTGAAAGTGCATGTAAGCAGTGCACAATTTACAAGTTCTGTTTCATCCTCTTTATTGTTTCTTAAAATGTGTTGTCTCTGTCCGCTTTAGGTTAAATTTATTTTTTTACTTTTTGTAATTGTTTGTACAATGTGGCATTTAGCACAACCATGAGAAATGGAGGAATGAATGGTAGGTTTCTCAATGCTTGTCACATAGTTATTCCTGCGGCAGCATGTGTATGTGTAGGGCTAGAATATTGATGGTCCTGGGTTCTAGTACAGGGTCTGCAACCTTTCCTTCAGTTTTTGAGCTGGATGATTGTGCGATGTCACAGGAACGGACAAAAGTAATAAAAAGATTACCTGTTTGCCTCATTTCAGTGTCAGTGTGCACAGCAGTGCACAGGTGTGAATCGCATACTAATCAGCACCAGCGAAGTTGGTATATTCAGTAAAGCAGCAGATGTTTTTCATAGGTGCTAATTACAACATAAGCAGGTGATGTTTCAGTATGGTGGAGCTATTCAACAAGCTGTAAAGCATCCATGTAGCTTCCATTCTGTTTTTTTCCTGAATACTTCAATACCATGGGAGTAGAGAGAAGGAAATTTTAGCCCTGAAATAAAATTGTGTCAACTGCTGTAGTTGCAAGGTAAGTCCTGAACCTAGAATGTATTCTTTAATAATATTATGGCATATCTTTATATTTCTTAACTTGGTGCAGTAATCAAGTAAATAGTGGTGGATCTGTTCAGAAAGTACCTTAACGTGACAGCAGACATTTATTTTACTTGTATGTATTCATTCCTAAGTTTTTTTGTCTTATTCTTCACATTTTTAATTGCACTTTTTGTGTAATATGCCACATAGCGCAAACAGTGGAAGGAGGAAATAAATAAATTCCAGGTTTGGCTGTGTTTATCTGGTTTGCACAACGTGTGGTGGACCACCTAGGAAGCAGATGGCCCAAAATAGACACCGGATAGATTCAATGAATGCCCTTGGTCATTGTGAAAAACTGGCTTGGAGTACACATGTACTGTGTTCTAGTACAGAGTGTGTAACCTTTGATGTTAAGTTGTCTATCTCTCCTTCATTCTTGCTGGTTGGGATCGGAGTCAATCCTCGGTTCCGACTCGGCCATCTTCTATAGCTCGAGAGCTGTTTACTGGATCGAGGCTACCCCTTATCCCATGATGCCTAGCGATAGCTAACCAGATCTTGTTTGCTGCTTCAGCTGCGAGGTGTCGTTTTTCTGGCTCAGGCTCGTATAAAGTTTTTTGTGTAACTTTCTTGCTCTAGAATTCTATATTTTCATTGTTTTATTGTTAACGATTAGTCTTGTTTTTTGTGATAGCTGGAGTTTAGTTGTAGTATCCCTTCTTTACCTTGTAGAACTTGTTTAACTTAGAGAGTTCTTCCCCAACCCCCCATCCTCTTCTTGTCAGGTTAGTCGTTTAAGTTAGAGGCTTTCCTTCTACCTGTCTTTCATAGGCTAGCCGTTTAAGTTAGAGGCTTTCCTATTAAAAAAAAAGAAAAAAAAAACTTTATATATAGTCTTGTAGTATAGTGTATTTTTTGTGTAGACTGTATTTTGCTTTGGTAGCTGTTGTTGTATTTGTTGTTTCCTTCTTTCAGGATGTCAAAGGAATCCAAAGTGTCTGGATTCAAGAAGTGTGACTCATGCTGTCAGAAAATGTCTCTGACAGATGGGCACACTTCTTGCATCTATTGTTTAGGCGCTGTGCACCTGCAGGACTCTTGTTCTATCTGCCATGCCTTTAGTCCAAGAGTCCTGCAGGAGTGTAAGAATAAGCTTATTCTTAGGGGTCTTTTAAAACCCCAGGATTCACCGGCCAAGAGCTCTCAGCCTGTGAAATCCCATAAATCTACCAAGCCGTCGGTTCCAAGTTCGGAGCCGTCCTCGGTTCAGACTCTACTATCTACTTTGGTTCCGGCTGGTGCTGATAAGACTTATCTCCCCATCGGCTCCATCAGAAACTTCGGAGCCTTCGCGGAACCACAAGAGGCTGAGGTCCCCTTCACTGGAATCGGTACATTCGGCTCCTCGGTCTCCTTTGCTTCAGAGCGAGCGCAGTCACCGATCCCCTCATGCCTCTCAATCCTCTAGGTTGTCCGATCACGATGTGGAGAGAATGGTCAGTAGGTTGCTAAAGTCGCAGGCACTTGACAAGATGTTGTCCAGTCCTCCTCAACAGGTGTCGGCTCTGTCCACTTCTTTCGATGTTCTCCTCTGACTCCAATGAGTTCGGAGCCGGAGTTCATTGGGGTTCGAGTAGTGGAACCGTCTGCGCTGATAACTCTATCTCCTTCGGTTCTGATGTCAGCTCTGATCCCTTTGGTGGTGCCTTCCGTCGAGGGATCTGGCCGCCGGGGTTCCCTCATCGGCTCCGAGGGGGTGAGTGGCATTGGACCTTTGTCCGACCCTGTTTTCCCTCTCGGAGCTTCGGCGCAGGTGAGCTTGGCTCCTACATCGGCCTCGGTGTCATCTCCCTCGGTGCGGAGAAGGATTCCGATTTCTTTGGAACCGGAGCTTTCTCTGCATCGTGGCAGGGACGCCTTCGATGTCATGAGGAGTGTGCTAGCCACTGAGTCAGCTCCACTATCGGCCCCGCCGGCTCCATCCCCTGTAGTGCCTGTGCCAACCTCTGCTCCTCCTCCAGACCCCAAGCGTAGGGAACCAGCACTCCAGAGCATCCCATTGGGTGTTTCCTCTTCTTCCGAGGCCTCCCCTGATCATTCAGAGGAGCCCCCTCATAAGAAGAAGTACAAGAGGAAGCACATTGACTCCCCTGAGTCTGTCACTTCTGATACAGACTTAGATGATTCGGAAGGGTCCCTGAGATCCCCCTCTGAAGATATTTCCTTCTCGGACATCCTAGAAATGCTTAAGCAGAGGGGGAACTGGAATCCCCTAGCCCCTACCGAGGATGGGTCTGTATTTCTGGATGCGTTCGGTTCCTGACCTTCCACGTCCTGGGTTTCTCCGCCTTTCAATCCACTTATGGCAGTGGTGGCTCGAAAGGCTTGGTCAGCTCTGGATACAGTTGAACCAACTCCGAGGAGACCTGGCAAATTCATCACAGCACCCCAAGATAAGCAGTTCCTTACCAAAGGTGTTACTGTTGATGCCATGGTGGTAGCAGCAGCCACCAAAAAAGAGTTAGCGGAGACCTCTTCATCTGTCCATCCTCCTAACAAGGAGTCTAGGACCATGGACAGATACGGGAAGCGAATGTTCGCTTCAGCGACCTTTTTTATGAGGTCACTGAACTACTTATGTAATTTTACCCGGCTTTAGAGGGATCTCCTTAAAGAGCTCGGAGATACCCTTCAAGATCCATCAGCTGAGGGGGCTCAAGCTAAACTAGCTTCCTAGCTGGCGACGCTTAATTCCGTAGTTAACTCCTCCATGAGGCTCATTTCCTATGCAGCTGATGGTGCGAGTAGAGCTGCAGGTACGGGTGTGGCCCTTAGGAGGCATGCATGGATGCGGCTGTGTAATTTTGCGGAACCCTTTCGAGCTTCATTCACCAACACCCCTTTTGATGGTTCCTTTCTTTTTGGACCACAGGTGAAAGACACTTTGACTAGGTGTGAGCAAGAAGGCAAGACTCTCTCTGCCGTGGGAGTCTGTTTTTCCACTCCTTCTAGACCATACCCCAAAGGTCAGAAGAGTGGCAAAATGTGGTTCCGAAAATCCCAGGGAGCCTTGCCTGACACACGTAGCGATTTTTTCCTCCAGGGGCAGAGGGGGAAACAATAACAACTGACACCGCCCTCATGGCAGAGGGGGTCTGCAGAACCAGGGCAACAGAGAATCCTTCTCTGATAAGCCCTTTCAGCATCCCTGAAGGGTTGCCCGGCTGCTCACCTCTGGAGGCAGTCAGGGAAAGACTTTCACTGTACCCAAAAGCCTGGCAAAATTTAACGCAAGACAGATGGGTATGGTCCATTATATCCGGAGGTTACAAAATTCCCTTCTGTCAACCCCCCCTTACCGTCAAGGAAATCCTTTCCAGATGTTCCACCCATTCTGAAGGACCAAGCAGTAATAGAAGTCTCAAAACTGCTAAAAAAAAGAGTCATCCAGGAAGTCCCAGCAGACCAGCATGGATCCAGAACTTACTCAAGGTTCTTTTTGGTACCAAAAAAGACAGGGGACTGGAGACCGATTCTGGATCTCAGCAGACTAAACAGGTCTGTACAAAGAACAAAGTTTCGGATGGTCACGCTTCAGTCCATTCTACCCTTTCTGGGTCAGGACAATTGGATGTGCTCAATGGATCTTCAGGATGCGTACTACCATATCAAGATGGACAGGCACGCCAGGAGATTTCTTCGCTTCCGGCTGGGAGCCAGTCATTACCAGTTCAGAGCTCTGCCCTTTGGTCTCACCACAGCCCCCAGGGTGTTCACCAAATGTATGGCAGTGGTCACGGCTCACCTGAGACTTTGAGGATGTTTCCATATCTAGACACCGGCTCCTCACTGCTACTACCAGGCATCAACTTCTACAAGCCAGGGACTACACACTCACAATCTGCTCCCAGCTAGGCATTACAATAAACTTCGAAAAATCTGCCTTGTTGCCCTGTCAATCTATCACCTACATAGGAGCAGACTTAGACACAAGGAACATGTCCGCAAGGCTACCACCAAAAAGGGTGTCTACAATTCGTCAGCAAGTACAAATTCTAATGCAGAACAAAAGAATCCAAGTCAGGTTCGTCCTTCAAACTCTGGGTTCCATGGCGGCAGCCATTCTTCTAATCCCACTGGCCCGCTTTCACATGAGGATCCTTCAGTGGCTTCTGTTCACACAGTGGTCTTTCCAACAGCTGCCCATGTCTCACATGATCATGATTACAGAAGCATGCAAAAGGCACCTTTCCTGGTGGATGGTCTCCTCACTAGTGACTCAGGGCAGACCCTTCATTCAGCCTCCTCCGGTAGCCACAGTGACCACAGACGCCTCCCTTACAGGGTGAGGTGGGCATTATCAGGGCAGCACAGTCCAAGGCACATGGCAGCCTCATGAGTACCATCTGCACATAAACATCCTAGAAATGAGAGCCGTGCTCCTAGCGTTGCAAGCCCTTCAGGACTCTCTTCCTTCTGGGACCATTGCAATTTACAGACAACATGTCAGTGGTGTGGTACATCAACAAGCAGGGCGGAACCAGGTCCTACCCCATGTGTCGAGAAGCACTCAGACTGTGGCAGTGGGCGATTTCCTCCCAACATTTTCTGATTGCGATGCACATCCCTGGGAGGTCCAATGTCATAGTGGACAGACTTAGCAGAGCTATCCTCATGCCTCACGAGTGGTCTCTGAATCAGGAAGTTGCGGATCTTATCTTCCACAAATGGGGACAGCCTTGCTGCAATTTTTTGCCACCCCCTTCAACAGTAAATGCAGCAACTACTTCTCCCTTCTTCCACTTCCAGGTCACTCACCCAGAGACGCTCTAGTCCACGATTGGCCTCAGGGACTTCTTTATGCCTTTCCTCCATTTCCCCTGATTCCAAAACTCATACAGAAAGCAATATCGTTGGGTTGCAAAATGATCCTCATTGCCCCCTACTGGCCTTGACAGATATGGTTCCCGTTCCTGCACCATTACCTTCTCGATCAGCCCTGGACTCTGGATCCAATTCCAGACCTACTGATTCATCAATCAGGCAGGTTGCATCAGTCCCTCCAAACCCTCCAGCTTACAGCTTGGTTGCTCCACTTCCAACCTTAGCCAGGCTTCCTAGCATTTTCCTGGCTGTAAGTGAGATTATTCTCTCCTCTCACAAGTCCACAACCAGAAAAACCTATGCTAGTAAATGGAAACATTTTTCTTGTTGGGCAGAGGCTAGGAACGTAGATCCCTTTTCAGCCCCAGTCCACGAAATTCTAGAATTCCTAGCACAACTTTTTCATTATGGGTCCGCTTCTGCTACAATCAGGGTTCAATTAGCGGCCATTTCTAACTTTCATGTCGGTCTGTCAAATTCAAACATTATGTCTCATAAGCTCTGTAAAGCTTTTTTGAGAGGGACCACTCTCCTTAAGCCTCCAGTGAGAGATCCCCCTCCTCCTTGGGACCTTAATCTGGTACTAACTTCCTTAACTCTACTCCCTTTTGAACCAGCAGCATCCTGCCCTATTAAGTTTCTATCTTGGAAGACACTCTTTCTGGTAGCTATTACTTCAGCCAGATGCGTTTCTGAACTTCAGGCACTGTGTTCGTCCTCCATACTTGGTTTTTCATAAGAACATGGTTGCTCTGAGGACTTTTCCTTCATTTCTTCCAAAAGTGCTCAGAAAATAATTTAAACCAATCTATAGATCTTCCTGTGTTTTTCCCTAACCACACCAACAAGGCAGAGTACAAATTACACCAATTGGACGTTCATAGACAATTGCATTTTTACCTGCACAGGACTAAGGAAATAAGGAAGTCAGACGAACTATTCCTTTCCTATGCTCTAGGCAAACAAGGTCTCCCAGTTTCCAAGGTGACTTTATCCAGGTGGTTGTCTCACATTATTACTTTCATTTATCAATTAAGGAACAAAGAGTTACCTGTCAAACCAAAAGGTCATTCTACTAGGGCCTTAGCCACCTATGTAGCCTTCCAATCTAGGTTGCCCATAGATTCTA
Organism: Protopterus annectens; assembly: GCF_019279795.1. Classification (NCBI taxonomy): domain Eukaryota; kingdom Metazoa; phylum Chordata; order Ceratodontiformes; family Protopteridae; genus Protopterus; species Protopterus annectens. The sequence goes on along the minus strand of NC_056738.1, from coordinate 92,628,127 downwards.
TCTGTGCAGCTGCTATGTGGGCAAATCCTCATACCTTTATTTCTCATTACAAGCTAGATATAGTCTCCAGCAGCAGAGCTGACTTTGGTTCCACTGTTCTGAAGAGTCTGTTCCAATGAGCCGCCCAGGATTGTAGGTGCTAGGGACGCTGTCCCAACCAGCAAGAATGAAGGCGAGATAGACAACTTAACATAAAGAAGTTATGTACCTACCATAACGTTCCATGTTAGTTGTCTTCATCTCGCCTTCTTTCTTGCGTCCCACCCTCCGTCCCCCTGTCCTATTGGACTGAGAGGAGTTCTGGTTTCACTGGTTGAGTGTTCTCTGCTTTGTTTCCTCTACTGACTTAGAGAGTATGACAGGTATACTCAACCTATTTGTATAGACAGGTTTATTCTCTGGCTACGTCTGGGGTTAGCTATTTCAAACGAGATCTGGGTAGCTATCGCTAGGCATCATTGGATAAGGGGTATCCTCGAGCCAGTAAACAGCTCTCGAGCTATAGAAGATGGCCGAGTGGGAGCCAAGGATCAGCTCCGATCCCAACCGCAAGAAAGAAGGTGAGATGAAGGCAACTAACATGGAACGTTATGATAGGTACATAACTTCTTTTTTTACTGCTGTGACATTGCAGTTTACAGCAATTAAAGTGCAGCATAGACAACTGTTTCCTCAGCTTTGTTGTGGCAACAGATAAGTGAAGGACTGTCATACACATGGTCCTGGGTTCAAATACAACATATACCATACAGTCTTACTTTTATTGATGGAGTAATCTATGTATTATCAGATACCTGTCAGTAGATTGAACTTTCAAAACTTCGAAAATCAGATGTCTGAGACTGTATGATCAAAGTTTTGAAAGTTTGAAATTAAAAAAAAAAACAAAAACATGTTTTTATGTTTTTGCAGGGGGGGGGCAAGCCCCCCTGTACCCCCCCCCGCTAATTAAATATACCAACTCTGAGATTCCACTACAGTGAGGAGAACAGTAAATTTCTTGTTCCACGCTGTACAGCTATCTCCATTCAAAATGTTTAGACTTTCGAAACTTCAGTCATAGTGTATCAGCTGTATGATTTTTGAAGTTTTGAAAGATCAATCTTCTGATAGGCATCTGTGTTATCACATTTATCATCAAATGTATGACTGCGGGTATACTGTGTACTATAGCCCTGTAAATGTATTCCTGCTATCTGGACAGTCATGGTTTTAACATTTGAGAAAAAACACATACACAACTGCCTATACATGCAGTTGCTTGCCACTGTTGCAGTCTACTTGTCAGACATTAGCAATGTGGTTCATGTTTGCACATTGCTTACCTACATGCAAATAGGTGTAACTCGCATGTGTATACAGTTTGTTAACCATTGTGCAAGTCTGCTGTTCACTGTGCTATGGAACTGTATATATGATGCTGTCTTATTGGTGTTTCTTGTTCATGTCCTTTGTATGACATAAAACTACATGTGGAACCATTGCAAACTAAGGGCACTGTTTAACTATACTAGATCCATGTGTTGGCACCCCATCCAGCAGTACAACCTTGGAGTCTCAATATTTGTTTCCACATATATATCATCCACACTATAAAGTGTAATATAAAATGTGTTGTGCTCCCTCATGGACATGCCCATTTGGTAGTGCTCACAACCTCGCTCTGCTAAATTCAAAACATCCAACTGTGGTCAATAAGGGTACTTGTTTTTCAAACTGCTCACACAGCTCTCCAATATCAACCAAAGAAATGGACCAGCACAATAAAGGTTATCCTCCAAAATAATCCAAAAATGGCACCTTCCAGTCATAGTGAAAGAAATTTTAATATGTACCAAACATAACCAATTTAAAAATCACAGATTTAGCGTGCTTTCGTCTCTTGTCACAAGACTTCTTCAGAATCAACAATCAACCAATAACTACTACTTAAATACTTTTGAATGTGGCTGACTATCAATAAATTGTCATTCAACAAGAACATGGCTGCCAACTCCAAACTAAGCTTATAACTGTAGCAGTCTGCAGTCCCCCCCAAAAAAGACATGTGACAAAGAAGTAACATTTATGTCAATTGTTTTACTATACAACAGTATTCAACTGGTCATATAATAAAGCATACCTGGAAGCTAGTCTTAGGACTCAGGAGTGGCACCCACGTCAAGCACATACTATGGTCCACTCTGCTGTCAAGTCTTATGATGGAGGATATTCACCAGGAACTCTTCATTAGGGGTCAAAGGTGGTTTTGCCCTTTTGTCTTGGGCAACTGCAGCTGCTCACCTCCATGCAGTGGTAATCATGTCATTGGCCCGGTGGTGCACCTGTTCATAGGTTTGGTTGTGGCCACCCACAAAAGTTATGTTGTCATCAATCTGCTGCCATAATTGCAGCCTGTATGCCATATTGGGCTAACCCCTTCCCAGCAGAAATGCCCCATGTTAGCGGACAGCTTCAAGAATTATGTTGGACTTCACATCACTGAATGGGGGTCTACACCTCACTGACATTATTTCTGTCCTAAAAGACAACAGATGGCAATATGCATAGATATCACATAACTACAAAGTAACTGTTTCCAGATAAAACAGTAATAGTAACCAGTCAGTATTACCCACTGGAAAAACATAATATAGGCCACAGATGTGAAATACTAACAATAGGCAGGATGCAAAACAAGGAGAGTAGCAAGAGCAACATATTCTTGTTTGTGCCGTAGCAGTAACTCAGCTGTGCTCCCCCCAAAAGAATAGTCCATTCTGGTTAGTGACATAACAGTAATTCTTCTTTGTTCCCCCCACCCACAAAAGAACAGGCAGATGAAGCACTGTGCTAATAAAACAACTTTGCAATGCTAAAAATGCTTTCAAAGGATATGTCCCTGAAACATTTTTACATATTTATTACACAGCATTCTATTTGCATGTATTGTCAATCATGTGTGCCTCTGAAATGGCTTGAAAACAAGGCCATGCCATCAGTACACTTCTAACTAATGCATACAGATAAAAGTGTAAAAGTCATTGCTTCACATTATTCATAAATATATTCCAGATTATGCATTATGTAGGTAACAAAATGGGAGCATGCCTGCTGGAGTTCAGTACTCCTCCATAAAGATATCTTGTGAAGAAATACCCTTCTGTGAAGTCCTGCAAACATGTAATCAGTGTCCTCACCATCAGTTTGGCTAGCTACACATTTACCTTTTTATAATGGAGTAGATTATTAACGGATTGCATCTGTCTTGCCTGTGTTTCAAAGTTGCTAATTACAGCATAAGCAGCTGAATTACATGCTAATCAGATAATCTGCTGGAGGTATTCAACAGGTTATAAAGCATCCATGTAGACTCCATGTGGGTTTTTCCTGCAGATTTCAAAGGTTGTGGAGAACAGACATAAAGTCTACACAGACAGAATGTTACAAGCTGCTGCTACTTTAATCCATTTGTATGTGCTAGAGGCTGCAGGCAATGCTGCTGGTGCTGCCAATAGGCCTAGGCCAAAACGCAGAAGAGTTTTCAGGCCACTTTGAACTTATCACAACATACATAACATGGACATTGTAGAGTGCGGAAAGAGGAACTCCGTGACCTCTGCTGGCCTGAACTCAGAGCCAGAGCCTTTACCTCCCCATGTATTGGCTGTGTACTGCTTGAATCACAGTCAGCCCTGAACTAAAACTGTGGCAACTGCTGCATTTAAAAGATAAGTCCTGAGCATGTACTGTATTGTATAATAATATTATGGCATGCCCTTGTATTTCATAATTTGGTACAGTAAGCAAGTAAAAGGTGGGAGATTTGTACAGAAATTAACATAACATGTGACTGCAGAAGTTATTTGACTTGTATGTGTCCATTAGCAAGTAGTAGGCCTTACGCATCAATATTCATACCACTCCAAAGTACTGATGATCACTGCATGCCCTCAGTTTAGCACCATATGTTTATAATGTAAAATCATTACAGAGAGAAGTTAGAAAGTAATGAAACACATTGCACTTTCTGACTTCACAACCATCGCAAGATAAAATAGGTATGATACAAAACAAGGAGAGTAACAAGAGCAACCTATCTTTGTTTGTGCCATAACAGTACCTCAGCTTGGGTCCCCCACTCAAAAGAACATTGTACCCTTGCATGTGCCATAAAAGAAACTCACGTTTGCCCCCCCCCCAAAAAAAAGCAGTCTATGCTTCTTTGTGACATCCAACCTGCTCTTCCTTTGATGGCAACTGCATATCATAGTATTCCCAGTTAATGTCCTGACACATTTTAAGGTAAATGATATAGAGTGACGTACACACTGCATGCCTGTGAGTACTGGTCAGATAACTGATGAATGACCAAGAAACGCAGAAAGGTAAGATTGAGCTGAATATTTGCAAGGAATAATCATAACAGGTTGTGTGATCACTAAGTGCACTACATCCAAATATAATAAATGTGCAAATAACAGTTTATGCCTTGATATCAGTGTGCATTCAGTTGCACTTGGCTGTGTGAGGAATTACTTCATTTCATTGCTGCAAAGCTGTTTGTGTGGTAAAGATGGATAAGGCAACCATCCTGTTTTCTGAAGGTGCATTGGCGTGAGAGTTGAGATCCAAACTTATGTAGACATATCTCATGTGTTCTAACATTTTCTACTGTGTATGTCATAGACTGATTTTCCTCATTTCAACTATTTCTCAGTTTTTTATTTTATTTTTTTGGGGGGTCCACTGTTTGTGCAATGCACCACTTAGCACAAACACATTTGGCTATGCTCATCTGGTTTGCGCGTAGGGTGTCAGTGCACAAAGTGGTCGAATGGACCACACAGGTAGTAGAAAGGACCCAGACAGCCACAAACATAAACAGGATGCATTCAATTAATACTACTGGCCATTGCGCAAACATGCCTGTCTTGTCCAGGCTGTGACCAGTGCTACTGGTATACCCTGCAGTAGTGAACAATGTAAGAATCACTACAGAGACCTCTGGATGAGGAAGAGGGATACCCTCGCACATTGACTCAAGGAATGTAGGACTGGGTGCACCCCACAGATTTGTAAGTATCACTTACAGAAACTACTTGCAAGAGTTAAAAGCTGGATGTAGTCAGGATTAGTATTCATAATGGTATTCTGTTCTGTTTTTACACAGCCATCACAAACCGAGAATTGAATGAGGGAACTCATGCTGCTAGATTGACATGGACACGAGAAGCATGTGGTATGTATGCATGCAAACAGTACTGTTATTTTAGCATTTAATGTAAAGACACCATTATTGGTTTATTAAACAGTTGTTTCAAATTATGATGTATCTTTCAAATGTAACAGGAAAGTATGCATGCATTAGTCTGTAGACCAAAACAGCAGTTCAGTATTACAGAATAGTCAGAGGTTGTGGGTTCAAAAACCACACTTCCCAAATATACATTACTGTTAAGTTTTCATCAATATTGCAATGTAATGTCAGACTTCTAAAGCAGTGGCACCAATGGCCTGCTGTAAACTGTAATCATTATAATTGGAACACGCATATGTGCAATAAATGCACACATACTAAAGACAACCACGAGGCCTTCTATAGTTATTTCAAAAATCTACAAGGCAATGCTCAAATCTGCTCGGAGCTACTACACAATGGTAACTCCTAAACTGAGCCTACAGACATTGCCAATATACTGGCTGAAAGATTCATTGCCAACTTTACCCCCCTCTCACCCCCTAAAGGGCCAATCACTATACCTGAGGAATGCCAAAGTACCCAGTATTACAGCTGCATAGGTAAAAAGCGCACTGTCCAAGGCCAAGAATACAGCTTCCATGGGACCTGACAACATCCCGGGCTGTGTTCTACATTAATTGCAAAATGAATTGACACCACACCTGAGTGTCCTGTTCAATCACAGCCTTACTTCAGGCTTTCTTCCCCCCTGAGTGGTGCACTGCTACAGTCATCCTACTCCACAAAGGGGGTGTGACTATGGACCCTGGCAACTACCATCCCATTAGCCTGACAAGTCTGGTGTGTAAGGCTATGGAGTGCATCATCATGGACCTAATAAATAAGGACATAGGGAATCTCCAAACTCTAGACCCCACGCAGTTTGGATTTGTTAAGGGTAGGTCTTGCCTGCTTAACCTGGTAGACTTCTTCGAGTCTGTCACCAGAGCTGTGGACGAAGACAAGGTAGTTCACACAGCCTACCTCAGTCTGGCCAAGGCCTTTGATACAATTCCTCACTCAGGAATCATAGATAAACTCACCAAATTAGGCATCAGCCCATATGTCACGAAGTGGGTTGCAAACTGGCTCACTGCTAGAACTCATAGAGTGAAAATAGTGGACTCTACAAGTCAGACTACCAGTCAATCGTGGAGTCCACAAGGTTCGTCTTGGGTCCTCTCCTGTTTGGCATCTACTTTTCTGAAGTCCAGGCCAAAACCAAGGGACTCTGGTTGACCAAGTTCTCAGATGACTGCAAACTGGGAGCCATTATTAGCTCCCCAAAAGATGTTGACATTGTACAGAAAGACCTCACGGAGACCAATGACTGGTGTCAGAACCATGGCCTCAAGCTCAATGCCAAAAAATGCATTGTCATTCCCTTTGGGAAGAACACAGTATCCATGAACTACCACATCAGTGGTAGTCCACTGAACACCAAATGTGTCATAGATCTGGGAACACAAGTGGATAGCAACCTATCCTTTAATAATCATATTGCCACTGTGGTCAGAAAATCCTTCAATGTGGCACATGTCATTACAAAGGGTTTTGCTGCCAGGAAGAAAAAGGTCATTGTCTCTCTCTACTCTTCCCTCATTAGACCAGTCATTGAGTACAATGCCCCATTCAGCATGTACCTCACTAGACATATGCAGCAACTCGAAAGACCACAGAAATACCTCACTAAGAGTATTGTAGGCCTTAAACACTAGCCCTATGCAGAAAGACTAAAAAAACTCCAACTTTTCTCGGTATCATATCGTCTACTTAGAGGCAATCTCTGCTTGACCTACAAAGCCATGTCAGACCCATCACTGCTAGGTATGCTACATCTAAAGAAATCCCAATCCCTCATGCCATACATGCCAGAGACCTCAACCTCATTACCACAATTAACAGAACTTGTTGGGGGGACAGGTTCCTAACCCAGAGACTGCCCATGCTCAGGAACTGACTTCCCTTACACGTCAAGCAGAGCACCTCACTGGCCCTCTTCAAGGGAAATATTGACGAGTGGATGGGAAATAGAAAATTCACCCCAGGGATCATTTCAGTGGCCCTGCAGGACAGAGGCACTGGGAAATAACATCAGGTGGCATGTTGCCAGGGAATCTTTTGGGCTAGGCTTGTAAAGGCTCCAGGGCAATTAGCCTAGTACACTCCTATGAACCAATGAACCAATGAATGAAAGATTGCTTGCTGCTTTTTGTAGTATAGTGTGCATCTATTATGAGCTGGGTAGTCTTAACAGTAAGAAAGTTGTTTGTTAGAAGTTGGTAGTCTTAAAAGTAAATTTAACTGTATAATAGAGTCATATAATTGTTTCAGTGTATTGTATGTCACATATGTAGTTGCCAATGTTTCCCTTGTTTTTCTATCACTCCAACCCTTATCTCTCTTTGATTTTTTTTTTTTTGGTCTTAATTTTTTACTTTTTGTTTTTTTTTTCCCACAGCACAGCAGGGTAGGTTTGCCCTACAGAATCCACCTGCCCCCACTCCACCAGCTATGACACCAAGGCCCAGCATGTCTGGAACTCAACCTGGCAGCACCCTCTCAGCTACCCCTGCACTACCTCACCCCCCCCCAGGTAGTTCTGCCCTGCAGGATAGACCAGTGGTTCCCTCTAGGAGCAGTGGCAGAGGTGGTGGTTTTACCACCCATGATGAACTGCCAGGGTTGGTGTGTAGGATTGTGCACCACACCGTTAGTGCACACCTATGGTGAATGGAGACACTGCTCCCCATCATTGTACTGAATAACATGAGAAGATGCACACATCAGACACTGCAGCCACTGGCGCAATGAAGTGACAGCAATGGCAGTCCAGTAGATGATGACCCGATTCTCACTGTCACCCAGCTTGACGTCCATGCATTCGTGATGTCTCCACCCTCACCACAACCATGGTGTTCACTCACCTCTGTGTCTTTCACCATCTCTGTGTCTTGTCTTGTATGTCCTATCTTTCTGTGATTGCTTCCTCACCTACCCATCCTACCTGTCCCAGTACGTACGTCCTTTCCCCAACATTCCTCTCTCTCTCTCTCTCAAAAAAAAGGGGGTACCTCTCCCAATAAAAAAAAAAAATGTCCCATACATAGTTCTGCATTTCACACACACTTGATTCGGTCCAATTGGCTGTACAATATGATTGTGTTGTGGTCACCTCTCTCTCTGGGGTTGACAAGCTAATATTTTGCACATCTGAACATTTTTTACTGTTGAAGAAATTGATAGCTATAGTTCTTTCCTACATCCCTCCTGCACTGGGGAGTACAAATGGAAACTTTGCTAAACTGTGACAGTTATTATTGATTGTATAAAATACAACTGTCACCTAAATGACTCTGTGGCAACACATGTTAATGCATTGTTGCTGGAGACAGATGTTACTGGGTTTGAATATGGGTGTAAGTAGTTATACAGGTGTGTATGATACTTTTAAACACTTTTACTTGTATTGCTGCCATTTACTGTTGCTTCACTTTGGTGGGCATTGTGCAGCATCATGTAATTATGCTTTAAGGAAAAGAAATGGGGAAGACATGAAAATGGTGAAATGAGGAGCAAGCAGGGGGGAAAACAAAATGAAAGGTTGCCAGGTATGTACAGGAGGGATGCAAGAAAGAACCATAGCTATCCATTTCAGTAAAACATGATCATATATGCAGAATATTATCCAGATTTGGTCTGTCACTTCCAGAGTGAGGGATGACCACAACACAATCATGTTGTATCGCTAGTTGGACCTAATCAAGGGTGCAAAGAAAACGTGTGCGAAATGGAGAGCTATGTAAGTTGGGTAGGTGAGGAAGCAAAGGCAGACAAACAGGACATACAAGACAAGAGACAGGGATGATGTTGGGGAGAAGGTGGAGAAATTGAGGCCCAATCCACATCAAGCTGGGTGACAGTGAGAATCGAGTCCTCACCCAGTGGACTGTCATCACTGTCACCTCACTGCACCACTGGTTGCAGTGCCATCTGCATCTCCTTCAGGTATTTTGAACCAGGATGGGGAGCAGGCACTCCATCCGGCATAGGCATGCACCCACAGTGAGGTGCACAATTCTACTCACCATCCCTGGCAGTTCTTCTCGGGTGATAAAGTTACCACCTCTGCCACTGCTCCCAGAGGGAGCCATAGGCCTGTACTCCAGGGCAGAACTAGCTGAGAAGCCAAGTAGTGCAGGGGCAGCAAGTGTGGGCAGGAGGATCCTGTGGGACAGGCCTACCCCACTGTGCTGTAGGGAAAAAAACAACAAATAAAAACAAAAAAAGAGAAGATAAGGGTTGGGGTGAGAGAAAAAAGGGAGAACATTAGTAACTTCAAATGTGACATACAAAGCATTGATACAATTATTTGAGTGTATTCTGTTATCTTTAATTATAACACTACAAACTGCTAACAAATTTCTTTATTACTTTTAAGACTACCCAGTTCATAACAGAGGCACACTATAGTACAGATTGCAGCCAGCAGTCCTTGACGTGTGCATATATTGCACATATGCGTGTTCCAGTTATACTAATTACAGTTTACAGCAGGCCATTTGTGCCACTGGTATAGAGGCCTGAAGTTACATTGCAATAATGATGAAAACCTAACAGCATTGTGTTTTTGGGAAGTGTGTTTTTTGAACCCACAATCTCTGAATACTGTTTAATACTGTGTGGTTATTTTGTCCTGCAGACTACTGTATGCATACGTTCCTTTTCCTGTTTAGAGATGCATTCTCGATGTTATATGAGAATATGGAATGGTGCTTTGTGCTACAGAGTAAGGCATACATACTTTCTTTTACAGTTGATATATGCATGCTCAATTTGATACAACTGTATTAACTACTAACTAAGCTGCCCTTAACTTTTAATGCTTCAAAAACAGTACTATTCTGATGCATAAATACCACTTGCTTCTAGCATCCTTGACAAACATGCAGCATGAGACCTAACATTTGAAGCTCGCTCGGTAGCTGTGGAAAAAATAGAACACAACAGAATACCATTATGAATACCATAATTCATACCATAATTGACTGTATTCAGCTTTTAACTCTTACAATTAATCACTGTAATCGATACTTACACATCTGAGGGGTGTCCTCGTACTAAATTTCCCAATCCAATGGTTGAAGGTATCCTGCTTCCAGAATGATGTCAGCATTGTTCACCAGTGTGGGGGGATACTTGTAGCACTGGTCAAAGCCCTGGCAATACTATTCCTGGCTTCAGACTTGTATTCTGAGCCTGAATATTCCCACTGCAGCAATCAGGGCTCATGATCCTTAACTAGGAGTCCAATAAAGACTCTGGATCTCTGAATGCCCTACCTCTGCACTCAGAAGTGCACTCCCTCACCAGAAACACCAGACATGTCTACCATACCTCAAACCCAATGTAGAATGAGCATTTCCCACTAATTGCATTTTGTATCCTGATGTTTTCCCACCAACTGTATGTATTGCACTTACTGAGAGTTCACACTTTTTGGTTTTGCGACATTTGGAAAGGTTGCTCATCACTCTTAACATTACACAAATACATTAGTTGAGGGTGCGCACCGCTAGGCAACATGTTTATACAATGGTAAGGGATGTGCAACAGTGGCAAGCAATGCAATTTCAAGAATATTTGGTATACAGGCACTTATGTAAATGCGTTAGTCAAATGGGCCATGTCTATGGTGTTCCTACAATTATAGTTATAGGTTCATAGGTAGGTACTAGGCTATCTGCCTGAGGGCATTTATAAGCCTAGCCAGACTGTGTCGGCTTTTGCCACCCCATTGATTAATTAACTGAGTATCTGTCAAGCAGAGCCAATGAAGTGATCCCAGGGGTGTATTTTCTGTTACCCATCCACTCGTCAAGACTTCTCTTGAAGAGTGTTAGTGAGGGGCTCTGCCTAATGTAGTTAGGAATTTTGTTCCAAAGCATGGGGAGTCTCTGTGACAGGAATCTATCCCTCCAGCATGTTCTATTTATTGTTGTGGCGAGGTTTAGCTCACTAGAGCGCGTGGCTCGCAGTGACTTGGATTTCTTTAGGTGGAGCATGTCCATCAATTCTGAGTTGGACATGGCTTTGTAAGTCAGGCAGAGATCACCTCTGAGTAAGCGATATGCCACTGACTACAGCCAGAGTTTTTTCAGTTGGGCTGCATAGGACATATGTTTGAGGCCAGTAATCCTCTTGGTGAGGTGCTTTTGTGGTCTTTCAAGCTGTTGGATGTGTCTTTTGAGGTACATCCCAAATGGGGCATTGTACTCTATGATGGGTCTGATGAGTGTCGAGTAGAGGGGCACTATAACCTCTTTATTTCTAGATGCGAACCCCTTAGTAATTAGATGGGCCACATAGAAGGATTTCCTAACTACTTTGGCAATATGATTGTCAAAGGAGAGATTACTATCTACCTGGGTCCCCAGATCTATTATTACCTCTTCTGTATTAAGGGGGCTGCTGCCTATGTAGTAATTCGTGGGTGTTTTGTTTTTCCCAAACGGGATGACTATGCATTTTTTGGCATTTAGCTTGAGGCCATGACTTTGACACCAGGTGTCTGTCTCAGTAAGGCCTTTTTGGAGGATGTCCGTTTCAGCCAGAGAGTCAATTATGGCTCCCAGTTTGCAGTCATCGGCGAACTTGGTTAGCCATAGTCCTCCTGTGTTTGCCTGTACTTCTGTGAAATATATATGCCGAACAGTAGGAGTCCCAGAACCGAGCCTTGTGGCACACCACTTGTGACAGGTTTAGAGTCAGACCTGGAGCCCGCTATTCTTAGAGTGTGAGTTCTGTCTGTAAGCCAGTTGGCAACCCAACATGTGACGTAGGGGTTTATGTTCAGGCTGGTGAGTTTTTCTATAATACCTGAGTGAGGAATGGTGTCGAATGCCTTGGCGAGATCAAGGTAGGCTGTGTGAACCACCTTTCCCTTGTCTATGGCCTTGGTAACTGTCTCGAAGAAGTCAACCACGTTTAGTAGGCATGATCTGCCCTTGACAAAGCTGAACTGGGTCATGTCAAGTGTTTGGAGGTTCCCAATGTCTTTGTTAATGAGTTCCATGATGATGCGCTCCATAGCCTTGCAGACCAGGCTAGTCAGGCTTATGAGGCGATAGTTACCAGGGTCAGTTGTGGCCCCTCCTTTTGTGGAGCGGAATAACCATTGCTGTGCGCCATTCTATGGGCATGTAGCCTGTGGAAAGGCTGAGGTTGAATAGCGTGTTTAGGTGGGGGGGTTAGTTCGTTCTGTATTTCGTGCAAGACACAGCCTGAGACACCATCTGGCCCCATTGATGCTGTGTTTTTGGCTTTTGAAAAGGCTGTTTTCACCTGTGCTTCTGTGATTTCTGGGACACTACACTTTTCCGGTATTGTTGTGGGCCCTTTTGAAAGTGAGAGGGAGGTGAAGTTTGCACTGAATAGGTCTACCAGTATATTGGCAATATCAGTAGGTTCGGTATATTTTGTGCTATTTTGCACTATCTCAGAGCATATCTGCGAGTTGCCACTTAGATTCTTGACATAGCTAAAGAAGGCTTTGTGGTTATCTTTCGAATCCTTGGCTATTTTTCTTTCAAAGTTAGCTTTGGATGATTTTATGAGGGACCTTAGTTTCTTACTGATACTGATCAGAGATGTCTTTCCTTCTTGGGATTTGCTTTTTTTCTGAACTAGTTTCCTCCTTTTGTTGTATAACCTGTTTATGGCAGGGGTCCACCAGACTGGTTTCCTTCTCTTAGGGGAGTGAGCCTTGGTTTTGCTAGGGATGGCACGATCTATGCATCCTTGTAGATGCTCATAGAGTGCAATTGTAATGGATTCTGCATCTTGGGCAGTGTTATCCTTTAGCGTGGGGGCTGTGAAACTTACCACCTCTTCCTTAAGTAAGGTGAAATTTGCTTTAGAAATGTTTTTCACTGTGGTTTCCTTGGTTGGGGGGGGGGTGTGGACAATCAGGGTGATTAGTTTATGGTCTGATCTAACCCGTGATGGGTTGACCTCCGGTACGGAGCACCTGTCGCCCATGTTGGTGATGACCAGGTCCAATATGTTGTGGCCTATGGTAGGGGAGTTTACCAGCTGATCCAGGGAATTTGAGTTGATAAATTCCAGGAAGTGCTGAACCTGGGAGTTTGTACTCAAGTAGTTTTCCCAGTTAATGGTAGGGTAATTGAAATCTCCCAAGATCAGGGTGTTCGGTAGGACCTTCATGTTTTCCAGTGTTACCAGAAAGGTGGAGTGGTGGTCCTGGGTCATGGAGGGTGATCTGTAGCAGGCCACAATTTGCATTGCAGATTTGCCCGATGTTAGTTGCACATGGATGATCTCAGAGGTATCATGCTCCACCACTAACCTGGAGGTGTGGGTATCCTTGATGAATATGGATACACCCCCTCATTTTGTGTTTCGGTCCATGTTCTGTGGCCAAAATGTGTGATATGAGTTGTAGCCCAGTAGTGCTGGAGTGCTCTCTGGAGCCATGAGCCAGGTTTCAGTTACTGCACAGATGTCGACGTTCTCCATACTTAGGAGTGCTTCGAGCGCATGCATTTTGAGATTTAAACTCCTGGCATTGAGTAGCATAACCCTCATTTTTTTACTTGTGCTGTTTACGGAGGTGGGTTTGAATTTTGAGCCTTGCCTAAAAAAGGCACTATGGGGGCAGCAAGAGCCTTAGCCAGTATTCGAAAGCCAAGGAGTGACAGGTGCAAGCCATCTCTTGTGAAGCAATGCGGCTTGTCGAGCATGTCATCCCAGTCTGACAGACACTGGATCCCCTTTGAATGAGACCAGAAGCTTAGCCAGTTGTTGAAATTGATCATTTTTTTTCATTTTTTTCTTTATACTGAGGTATCATTCTTGGTGAGGGCAGGATGCTACTCAGGGTCAGGGTCATACCCACCTGGGCTACATGATCAGAGAGCTCTTCCATGTCTCTTTTCATGTAGTCCAGGGAGGTATGGCTCAGGTCATTCGCACCAACATGAACAATGACAGAGTCATATTTGTACTTGTTCTGGAGTGACCTGAGTGCTTGTGTTATGTGGCAGATTCTGGCTCCCGACAGGCAGCTAACAGTAACCTTCTCCTTGTCCAGCCTAGTGAGTGGGGTGTCAGTGTGCCTGACTATTGAGTCACCTATTACTAGTGTGTTAGGTATGTTATTTCACCTTAAGGGCTGTGATTGTGCGGCAGATTGATTTTGTCTTTTATGTGTTGTCTGATTTGTGATGGCAGGTGCAGGTTTTGTGGGTGTCTGCTTTGGAGCTCTCTGATGCTTTTGCAGGTTTTTATTTAGAGCCTCCGAGTATGATTTTGTGTATTTATGTGTATTTTTTGCCAGTGCTGGTTTAGTAGGTCTATATGAGGCTGGAGGTGTGGTGCAAGTGTTAACCTTCTCCTCATGACTGTCTGTTCCAGTCTTGGGTGGAGATACCTTAGCCTCCAGTTTGGCTGTATAATTGCATCTCTCACATATGTTAGTGTTTTGTGGTAGGAGGAGAGGACTGTTGGTGTACATGAGGCAGTTTTAACATTGCCTCAGGATACCCAGATTCACCAGCTGGACTGGAGAATACACCTGAAGTTGCCCTTTGGTCATGGCTGAATAGTAGGGTGAGCTGCTTAGTCGCTTGGTTGGTGAGGGATGGATAAAGAGCCTTGCCCTGCTGGGCAGTCAAGTGTCAGGGTATATTAGTGCTTGCTATTAGGTCTGAGCAAGTGCTGGACTGTAGGATGCTTTTTGAGTGCTTAGGTTGAGAGTTAGACTAGTTTCAAGTGAAAAACTGAAGAGGAGACTTAGTGGAGCCGGGAATAATTTAACCCTAGCTAACCGGTGCTGCCCGGCACACAAAACCGTGCAACGCGTTTTTTAAACTACTAACTTCTGGGCTGGAACCACTCCTCCAGGGACAGATGGCTGCTCAAAGTTCCCCTCTCTCACAGGTGAACAGAGAAACTTCCCTCTATCCAAGTAAGGTATGGGCAACTCAGAAACTTGTAACACAGCCCTGAATTCAGCACTAGCCTGAAAACTGGACTATACTAGCTTAGAAAGGCGAGAAACAAGAAATTTACTTATTTATTTTTTTGAAAAGATAAGGCAAAAACAGTAAAAAGTACACTTAAAACAGCTTTAAATGACTAGAAGCGGTCAGAAAAGGCTAACACACTTTAGTGTGTAGCTTACAACAGTTAAACAATTTATTTAAACAAAAAACAACTTTTTAAAAGTGCATGCAGTCAAATAAGTACAATATGTGAAAAAACAAGCTTTTAAATCACAATAAGTGCTGGAAAATCAGCATTTAGGTGGAAAACAGTTAAGTACAGCAAGAAAATACAGAAAATTAATACTCAATCACTCCGTCTCTCTTTGAAGCTAGAAGGCTTATATCAGTTTAAGGCTTTCTAGTGCTTTCCAGTAGGTTAGTTACAGGAAAGATGGGAAACAAGTGCAGATGTGGTCTTTTAAACCAGAAAGTTGAAAGAGATGGACAACTTCCCGAATGGTCAATAAACTACAATTCCTGGGCCAAGAACCACTCCTCTTGTGGTAGACAGGCTACCTAGTACATACCACTCCCACTGATAAGCTAGAAGGCTGCACACCAATACAAAGGCTTGGGGGGCTCAGAAGCTTACAAACAGCAAATCTGTATCTGGACTAGACTAGTTACGAGAAAGGTGGGGATCAAGCACAAACACGTGCTTTAAAACCAGAAAGTTGAGAGAGTTGGAAAAAAAACTGCCCAAACGGCCAATAAACTACATTTTCTGGGCCAGAACCACTCCTCTTGTGGTAGATAGGCTGCTTAGTTCTTACCACTCCCACTGATAAGCTAGAAGGCTTCCCTCCAACACAGAAAGGCTTGCGGGGCTCAGAAGCTTACCAACAGTCCTGGATACAGCAGCTCTGTATCTGGACTAGGCTAGTAACAGAAAAGGTGGGAAAAAAGTGCAAGTGCGGCTTTTAAACCAGAAAGTTGAAGGAGATGGGAAAAAACTGCCCAAACGGCCAGTAGCTACAATTTCTGGGCCAGGAACCACTCCTCCTGTGGTAGATAGGCTACCTAATGCTTACCACTCCCACTGATAAGCTAGAAGGCTTCCCTCCAACACAGAAAGGCTTGGGGGGCTCTGAAGCTCACAAAGAGTCCTGGATACAGCAAATCTGTACCTGGACTAGACTAGTTACAGAAAAGGTGGGGAACAAGCGCAAACGCAGGCTTTTAAGCCAGCAAGTTGAAAGAGATGGAAAACTGCCTAAACGACCAATAAACTACAATTTATGGGCCAAAACCCACTCTTCCCGTGGTAGATAGGCTACCTGATGCTTACCACTCCCACTGATAAGCTAGAAGGCTTCCCTCCAACACAGAAATGCTTGGGGGGGCTCAGAAGCTTACAAAGAGTTCTGGATACAGCAAACTGCACCTGGACTAGACTAGTAACAGGAAAGGCAGGAAACAAGCACAAACACAGGCTTTTGAATCAGAAGGTTGAAAGAGATGTAAGAGCTTCCCAAACGGCCAATAAACTATAATTTCTGGGCCAGAAACCTCTCCTCCTGTGGTAGATAGGCTACATAGTGCTTACCATTCCCACTGATAAGCTAGAAGGTTTCCCTCCAACACAGAAAGGCTTGCCACAATAAGGTTGAGAAAATAGTTGTGTATGCTGCACTTCATTGCTATAATCTGCAGCTTCATAACAGTAAAACAAAGTTTGCATACCCCATACTAGATCCTTAGACCATCGTCACTCCTGACCTACACTTAACACCTGCTGCCACAGGAATAGTTACATGACATTCTCTATTTTACTAATCATTCTCAAAGTGTCACTGTTAACCATGGCACAACACAGCTTAACATTTTTGCGCGATGACCAGTATTATTAATTGAATTCATCCAGTTTGCCTGTGGCTATCTGGGTCTTGTCTGCAACCTGGGTGGTCCATTCATCCAGTTTGTGGACTGCTGAGCTTCATGCAAACCAAATGAGCACAGCCAAACACGTTTGTGCTAAGTGGCGCATTGCGCAAATCCTGGCCACAAAAAATTAAAAAAAAAATGGAGACATCATTGAAATGAGGAAAAACAATCAATGGCAGTGCCCCAAGCAAATTATAATAAAGAAAACTCAGGTAAGGGAAAAGCAATTGCTGTGCTGTCCTACAATCTGCTTTCATGGCCAGCAACATTACACGGAAATGCTGTCCGCATCATATCTCCTAACTGTCAAGATTTTTGCAGACTGTCCAGATGTTTGATTGATATTTTTAGGCTGTTCCGTGTAGAATTTGAGGTTTTCTGGAAAACCACTGAAGATTGAAGTCAATACATAATGACAATCATTTCAGTTTGGTACTTCTAGCTACTTTCTAAGTTTATAAGAATAATATTGAAAACCTGTCCCTATTTTTGGGCCTTTGTCCCTCCATTGTTTTAGTCTTTGTCCAGATTTCTTGCACTAACAGGTTGAGAGGTTATAATACAAGTTCATATTAAGAGGTTTTGTGGCCTGCAACACTGGTGCAAGCCACAAATCCTTGCTTACACTCGCCACACATCATTAATATCCGTGGCAGGATGCTGCACAATGAGCAACATCACGTAGATGAAAACATTCCTTGTAGGCTCTGCACGAAACCTTCATGGAGTTTATTGAATCTGGGGAATTTGTTTTTCATAAAATTACACAAAAGGCTTGACAAATTGCATCAAGGCAGTGTGCTGGATATGCTGTCACTGTGGTACAAAAGCTGAGTCAGTTAGAACCTACTTCATCTCTGATTTATACAGATGAACCTCTCAGTGCAATGTCTGCAGCAATTTATGCCTGTAAGCAATAAAAAGCACAAATGGTTGAAAGAAGCTTCTATCAGGATGTAGTCAAAAACTAGAACACTTCCTCCACTGATGATGTAAACTGTCCATCTCCTACATGGTCCGTCTGCACTCCAGTAATTTGAGTGGCATTGGTCCTAGTGACAGTGAAGCAGTCATTATTATCTTTATCACTAGTGAGTCTTGCAGTGAGGTTTTGTAAATCGTGGTTAGCACTTATGGGAAGTCAAGTGATGAATAAGTTACAGAATGGAAAAATATCAATAAATGCCCAAGCTTTCCTATGCAAAAGTACCATAAGAATAATACCCAAGACCAAAACTGCCAAATGGTATACAGAGAAAAAAAAATAAGAAACCAAAATGAGCACCTCCAGTAACTGGGGAATGGTAATGCACTTTATTTCTCTAGTACATAAGCAAAAACATAGAGTGGTTTAATTTAAAAGGACTTTCTCAGTGTATAAACTGTCATTCACTACTCATTGTAAATTATATTAAAAAATTACACCCTATAGGAAATAACCAAAAGGAGATATATATATATATATATATATATATATATATATATATGGGATCTGGACACATGCTCGACTACGACTAGCATATGTCCGAATCACAAAACATCGAACACACATACACGAAAGCACTTAACATCGACAAGCGCTTCCGTGTATGTGTGCCTGTTTCGTAGATCAGACTACAGTGCGGGTAAGGGAAAATTCCCTTTTCCCCACTGTAGTGTGATCTCAGAGTGAGAATAATAAAGTAGGGGGCTGTGGGGGGTGCAGGGGGGCAAAGACCCCTGCAGAAACGTAGATTTTTTTTTTAATTACATATACACGGAAGCGCTTTTCGATGTTAAGTGCTTTTGTGTATGTGTGTTCGATGTTTTGTGATTCGGACATATGCTAGTCGAGCATGTGTCCTAGACCCATATATATATATATATATATATATATATATATATATATATATATATATATATATGGTCTATATTAGAACACCGAAAGGGAGAAATATTGAGCACTCACATGAGCGAAAATTCAGTAACTCAAGATCTCTATTGTGGGGGGCTGCCCTCCTCCCCACACCTCCGCTAAATATATATTACAACTCCGAGATCGCACTACAGTGAAGAAAGGGCAAATATTCAGATCTTCACTGTATTGCAATAAAAAAACATCGAGTTCCTGCATATTCGCTCATGTGAGCGTTCAATATTTTCTCCCTTTCAGTGTTCTAATATAGACCCTATATATATATATATATATATATATATATATATATATATATATATATATATATGCGCACACACACACACACACACACACACACACACCTAGATAGATAGATAGATAGATAGATAGATAGATAGATAGATAGATAGATAGACAGATAGATAGATAGATAGATAGATAGATAGATAGATAGATAGATAGATAGATAGATAGATAGATAGATTATGTATGTCAGAACTGTAGTGACCAGGGAATTGGGAGGGTGATAACACTTTAAGCCATCAGAAAATGTACTTCTGTGCTAAATGTAATGAAGCTGAGAATCAACCACAATCAAAACAAAAGCCTTAAAAATAGTGCTAGTAGAGCCCAATAGAACATAAGTAAACTAACCATTTTAAGTAGAAACTTTATTCACCCCCTTGGGTACAGATAGAAAAGGGGAAGGGTAAATATTCTAGAGGCAATATACTGAATATCCATAGCCAGGAGACCAGTATATTGTCAGGTGTCCATTCTGATTATAGACATACTGATCTACTTAGAATTCAGTGATATTCATGATCCATCAGATAAGCCCTTCAAAACACTGCCCTGGGGTACATACATAAAAAAAATATTTTATTTGACAGACATTGGCTGTTAACATACTGCAGATGACCATTTGATTATTTTTCTTTTGTATTAAGGTTACCTCTTACCTCCAAAATGTCACAACAATTATTACTTACCATAGGTTTACCTGACTTAACTGAAGATAGAAAACAGGTGTGATTTTTGAAATATTTTCCCCTGCAGGAGGACTTCTGAATAATAGATTGCAGGAGTGAATGGGAACTGTTCACCAATACTGAAGTCATGTTCACAGAACTTTACTCTGCTACACTAAGAGGAAATATATGCATGAACTCTTACAGTACCTTTTTAATGCTCTACAATACTATAACTAAGTGAATGTGTGTAGATGGAACAGGCATTCCTATATCCTGCATCCAGTGATATTTACAGTAGTTCTACATGTTCATCCTTAGCTCTCAAATTCTTTGTTTTCATCTCCCCCCGAGGTGGTCACCCATTTTCTTTTTATTTCTCTCAGCTCTATCCCTGGAAAGAAATTCCATTACAGATGTTGCTTACAAATTACCTGGTTCTCCTCAAACAGATTGTTTTTGAGATGTGCTTGGTGCCCTGCTCTACTACAAACCCTAGGCCTGAAACACCACAAAAAATGAAAAAGGCTACTCCCATATCATCACTTTTTCAAAACACTATAGATATGCTGTGACATATACTCCAATCCTGGTTTCCTTTTCTCCCTTCCTGTACTACAACTACACTTTGTTCCATCAGTCTATCAAGCCAGTTAGCATCATTCAACTTTCAGTTCTTCAATATCAACCTGAGAAGTATCTACAACAAAGTTGTAGAATTTCATGCATGGATAGCGATATATTTATTGCTACTGAAGCATGGCAGAAAAGGATATAAAAGATGAGAAGATAGTACCACCAGGCTGCAGTATACCCAGATTAGACAAAAGAAAAAAAAACATCAGAAGGTGCCATTTTTTATTAGAGCACTTTAGACCTATCTGCACTCCCTAACAGGCTTCAACTTACAAAATCAGTGATATTCTCTCCCTTCTAAAAAAATGATAAACATAAAATCTGCTGCATAAATGTAAATACACATCCCTAAATAACAAAATTGAAACTTCTGATGAATTATTCTCACGGTTATCTTCTGACAGCACCTAGGAAACAATTGTAGTAACCAACTTAAATGTTGATAGGCAAAAAATAATGACTCCAACAACACTATAAACTTATTTGGCCTGACTCACCTCACATCATCTGCATCCATACCCATAACAACAAACATAGCACCACTACTCCAATCAAAACCATTTCCTCTAGCTCCTTCCACAGAACCCCAAATGACGACTTCCCTACTTATACCATAAGACATCATAACTATCTCTATAAAGTCCACCATTACACTAGTGTTCGCAAACTCTCCTTCTTCCATCCAGACACTTAATTTGTATCTGACAAAAGTCAGTCAACTGGAAAATACTAAAAAAACTCTCCCACTAAATGGTACTGCACTTTTATTCAAATCAGCATTCCTAAAGATCCTAAACAAACATGCCCAATAAGAACAAAAAGACTCAAAGCTATCCCAGCTCCCATAACTCACGAATCAGAGAGACAGAACATAGAAAGCCTGGATACTCAACAAAACTGAAACAAACTCTAAAAATTCAAACAAGTTAGAAATTGTACCACTCTCAAGTTTAGGCTAGATAAGAAATTTTAATAAATAGATTTCTTAAAATTAGACCTAATCACAACCCTAAGCTCTTCTGATCATCCATAAATCTAATAAATCCAGGATGTACCACATAACCAACAGAAAATACAAACAACCCAAATAATAGCTTTTGGCATAAGTTCAATACTCACATCATACTCACTGTTTATTACTAAATAACTCAGCCCATTGTACTATTCCACTCCCCTTAGAATCCAACCACCAACCAACAGAAAATATAGACAACCCAAATAATAGCATTAGCAATAAGTTCAATACCAACTTCATCCCTACTAATACTATAATGCTACTGCTGCTACTATTGTTCCTACTTCTTCTACTACTACTGCTAATACCACTAGTACTATTACTGCTATTTCTACCACTACTATTATTTATTTATTTATTTTATTTCACATTTGTTAACCGGGTTAGTCCAACTGGGTAAGAAATTACTCATTTTCAGTGGAGACCCGAGGGGAAAAGCCCCGAACAAAACATACAAATACATACAAATAGAGACAAGTTAATAATTTAAAGAGCAAAACAACCTCGTGGATACAATGGATAAGAAAAATAAATATAATCCAAAGAATAGTACATAGCTATATACAAGGTCAGAAGAAGGAAAGTGCAAAAGAAGATAGGAGTAGAGGAGGAATGAAGTGATCTAGAGGGAGGAGAAAAAAGAAGAGTAGTAGGATAAAGTAAATTATATAAAGAGGGAGGGTATAGAAAGAAGAGCAGATTGGATAAAGTAAGATAAGAAAGAGGAAAAAGGTATTAATGATAAGTCTAGTGAAGAAATGGGAATATGGAAATGAAGGAGTTACTCCTACTACTGGTACTACTACTACTACCCCCTACTTTTGCTGTTACTACTATTACTACTACTACTTCTACTACTACTCCTATTTCTACTTCAACTACTACTATTACTATTACCACTATTTGTGCTTTTACTATTATTATTACTACTACTTCTACTGCTACTACTATTACTATTACTACTTCTGTTACTGCTACTATTACTACTTCTACTACTACTAATACAACTACTGCTATTACTACTTCCATTAGTGCTACTGCCACTAATACTATTGCTACTACTTCTACTATTGCTACTTCTGTGACTACTACTATTACTACTATTGTTACTGCTATTTCTACTATTACTACTGCTACTCCACCACTCTCAGAATCTGATCACGAGTTCAATATTCTTTCCTTCAGAACTGTTCCCACATTCTTTATGAAAAGCTGTATTTTAAGACAGAAACATGTGAATCTGGCTTCCAATAATCCTCCCTTAGAATATCTCAAATTTCAGCAGAAGCCCCAGGCTAACTCTATAGTTATTGTAACTAAGTGTTTCATTAAAGAAAGTTACATACCTGCCTTATGGAAAAAAATTTACATCATACCCCTCCATAAAGGCAGCATTTCAACTGATCTATCAACGTATGGATGCAGAGTCATTATTTCAAATTTTTTCAAAATTCTGGAAAAGTGCATTCAGTCCCAATTACTTCATTTCATCACTGACAATAACCTACTATCCTCTTCACAGAGTGGCTTCCACCCATGTCATAGCACCACTGCTGCCCTTCTCAGCTTCATCAATCAAACCAGAAATGAAAGTAACATAGTATCAGTGATATTTTACCTTGACTTGTCAAAGGCTTGTAGTATAGTGTCCCATGAAATTCTACTTAGCAGAATGCTCTGTTTAGGCTTAGACAATGTTTTTCTTTCCTGGTTTACCATCTCTCTCTCTGTCTCACTATGTGACCAACAGAGGCAGGTTCATAATTCTGAGAGCAGTAAAATGGCAGAATGACTTTTCAATCTTTTCTCCTGACATCTGTAGGCCTTCCACAGGACTCAGTTCTTAGGTCTTTGTTATTCCACATATTTATAAATGATCTCCATGAGTAGTGAACATGCCACAATCATCTAGGTACACAGATAATGCTAGACTCATCTGCTCTACTAAAAGGTTCCATAAACGTCAACAACTGGCAAAGGTTTCCCTCCTTTCCTTAGAAAAACAATATTGACTCAATAAATCACAGTTACTCCTAACCCTCCCCCCAAAAAAAATCCAAGCTAATCATAGGTTGGTATAATGGTTAAGGTATTTACCTCACAGTCATAAGGTTTGATTCTGACCTTTGAAAGGGAAATTTGCTAGACTTAAAATGACCCACAAGGACACCTGGCCTAGTACTTACCAGCGGTGTAGTCAACAAATTCCATTTTATACTCAGCATCTCTTATTGAGCCCCACCAGCCCACCCGGCATTAAAAAATGTGTACATGTCACAAAATGTTGCCCCCAAAACACTTAAAAGCATGCAGTATATTGAACTGTTTCCTCTAAACCCACTTAAGACATTGTTTTTGGATTAAAATGTTCTATGTAAACAAGTTATGTACCAGTTGTTGGAGGCATTCATTTAGACTATCACAGACATAAAAAAACTGTTGAAGTGCAAAGCTATTAGGCTATTTGAAGTGCAGGAGAGAAAGAACTAGCAAGATCTAACAGAAAACTGAATACAGACTGTCTGGCACCTGTAACAGTTTACCTCAGCTGTGCAGTTATCAGCACCTATGGCCAATTGTCAGACCAGTAAGCTCTGTAGCACGAGCGGTAACTGTGTAATACTATAGGAGAAATAACTAGATAGGCAGGGGTTCTAATCTCAATACTGGCATGGGTGTTTGTGTGTGTGGGAATCATATACTGTGTGTGTGTTACACCATTTTGAGTTGTATACCACCCTGTAAACCTCTCATCACACTACTTTACTAGGCCTGCTGATGTCATTCACCTTAGAAGTACCTTGGGAGTAGATGAAATTATGTAAGCTCCATGGTGTGTCTGATAACTGCATAACACTATAGTAGAAATAACTAGATAGGTAGCGGTTCTAATCTCACTACTGGCAACTGTTTGTGTTAGAGTCATATAATGTGTGTGTTATACCATTTTGAGTTGTGTACCACCCTCTAAACTTCCCATCACCATACTTTACTAGGCCTGCTGATGTCATTCACCTCAGAAGTACCTTGGGAGTAGGTGAAATTATGTAAGCTCTGTGCCGCATCTGATAACTGCATAACACTATAGTAGAAATAACTAGATAGGTAGGAGGTCTAATCTCACTAGTGGCAACTGTTTGTGTGTGATACCATTTTGAGTTGTGTACCACCCTCTAAACTTCCCATCACCCAACTTTACTAGGCCTGCTGATGTCATTCACCTTAGACGTACCTTGGAAGTAGGTGAAATTATATCAGCTCCGTGGTGCACTTGATAACTATGTAACACTATTGTAGAAATAACTAGATAGGTAGAGGTTCTAATCTCACTGCTGGCAAGTGTTTGTGTGAGAGTCTTATACTGTGTGTGTGATACCATTTTGAGTTGTGTACCACCCTCTAAACTTCCCATGACCCTACTTTACTAGGCCTGCTGATGTCAGTCACCTTAGAAGTAGCTTGGGCGTAGGTGAAATTATGTAAGCACCGTGGCATGTCTGATAACTGCATAGCACTATAATGGAAATAAATAGAGAGGTAGGGGTTCTAATCTCAATACAGGCAACTGTGTGTGTGTGTGTGTGTGTGTGTGTGTGTGTGTGTGTGTGTGTGTGTGTGTGTGTGTGTGTGTGTGTGTGTGTGTGTGTCTTTGGACAAAGATCATATCCTGTTTGGCTGATACCATTTTGACTTGTGTACCATTCATGCCTGTTTACCACCTCCTGGTGGCATTACTTTATACAGGGTGGTAACTCCATCTGCCTTACATGCAGCATGTTAAACCATTGCACACACCATGCCAGTCCTCTGTATAGATGTCTATGGAATATCCAGATGTTTGCAAACTATATGTGGTCTGTGCCCCTTACCAATGCCCATGTATGTGATATTGTTGCCAAATCGGCCACAGTGAGTGTAGTGACACACATGCCAGCATTAAGCATCATACCTGACGATGTCTGCTACACTATCACTTGTCCAGGCTTGTAGGAGCAATGCATGTATCCACATCCTATTTCTGGTGGGTTATCTCACCATCCATGAAGGCATTCAGAACATTACGTGTTGTAAGAGGTGGTGTGTTATGCCCCATGCATATAATCTATGTGGGGCATGTCATGTGCATGTAGCAGTACAGTACATCAAGGTGGAAATGTAGGTTTACTAATCTTTCTATTGCCAACTGTGTTTATGTTATTGTGTGCACATCCTCTGTGTCAGTCCTTACTGTGTGTATGCAAAGGATGGACCATTTTGTCTCCCTGTTCCACCCGGTGAATTCAGGAATACATACCACAAACTGGTCATACACAGTATCATGCATGCCCTCATCAAAAGAGTTGAGTGTATGGGAAAGAAATGGCAGGGCCAACAGGTGTTGACAGGTGAATTTGTTGCAGTTGATGTAATAGCTACGCTTGTGAGGGTCCTGCTGACAGTACTGCAGTAACATGTTCTGTATGTACGAGCCTGTGGTACTACACAACTGAGCTGACATGTCTGAAGGCTACCTGTCTGTGACAAGAGGTATGCATGCAAGGTCACACTGTCTGACAACAGTGTCCCTCATACACTTTTGCATGCATACACACCTGGTACATGTACATATAAAGTTGTACTTTGCCTATGACATGGTCGGTGTATTCCCACTCTGCCATACTCCCTCTTAGGAATGTCTGCTGGGCCACAACCTGCAGACACACAGACATCTGGAACACAAACAGAATATGGCACGTCAGACTATATTCAGTCAGTGGTACTAACAGCAATAATGCATCCTGGCTAATAAGGTACATGCACCTGTATGTCTATCCATAACAAATGCAAGCAGACAGCACCATACATAGTATTACATAGCTACACTGTTTTATATTCACCCTGTGTATCAGACCCATATTAGCATGCCCCTGCATCGATGGTATGGATGACAGGGAAGTGGCACAGGTATCATCCTGTATCATCATACAGGTTTCTCCAGTCTACCTGATGAATCTGGGCATCTTGGGACAATGCAGCAGTTGCCTCATGTACACAGACAACCCTCTCCTCCTACCACCCAACATTACAACCTGTGAGAGATGCACTTATATAGCCAAACTGGAAGCAAAGCTCTCTTCACCAAAAACTGGCCTAGACAGTCAAGAGGAGAAGGTAAACACTTGCACTGCACCACACTCATCACATAGTCCCTCAAAACCTGCACCGCCAAAACACACACACAAAAGCACAAAACACACACCTACATTCGCGGAGGCTTAGTACAAATCTGCCCAAACAACAGAGACCTCCAAAGCAGAAATGCAAGCAACCTCCACCTCCAACACAACCCAAATGACACATAGCCCACATACTCAGTGTGCCACTCAACTACAGCCGATAAGTTATATCGTACCCAACACTCTAGTCATAGGTGACTCTATAGTCAGGCACACTGATGTTCTACTCACCAGGCTAAACAAGGAAAAAGTTACTGTCAGCTGCCAGGATCCACCGCACAATGCACGCACTCAGGTCACTCCACAGCAAGTACTAATATGACTCCGTCATTGTCCATGTTGGTGTGAATGACCTGAGACGTACCTCCCTAGACTAAATGCCCAGGCAGCTATGACCCTAGCCCTGAGTAGCATCCTGCCATCACCCAGAATGATACCACAGTCTTCTTCTTTCGCCTTTTTCCCGGTTAGGGGTTGCCACAGCGGATCATCTGTCTGCTCATGATTGGCAGTGGAGTTTTACGGTGTCGAGTTGCCAGCCTGGCACCCAACCTTCCACAGAAGGCACGCACACACTCACACCTAGGGCCAATCTAGAGTGTCCAATCCACCTACTGCATGTCTTTGGGATGTGGGAGGAAACCAGAGCACCCAGAGGAACCCCACGCGACCACAGGGAGGACATGCAGACTCCACACAGAAAGCACCCCAGCCGAGAATCAAACTGGAGAACCTCTTGCTGTGAGGCAGCAACGCGAACCGCTGCACCACCGTGGCCGCCCTCAGAATGATACCACAGTACAAGGACAAAATGACTGACTTTAACAATTGGCTAAGCTTTTGGTGTCATTCTAAGGGAATCCAGTACCTGTCTGCCTGGGATGACATGATCGACAGACCACGCTGCTTTGCCAGAGATGGCCTGCAACTGTCGCCATTGGGATTCCGGATACTGGCAAAGGCTCTTGCCACCCCAATAGTGCCTTTTTTAGGCAAGGTTCAAATGATAACTTCATCACCGTAACAGGTACAAACAAGCAAAATCTGAGGGTAATGCTACTCCGTGCTAGAAGTCTAAACCTCAAAATGCACTCACTCGAGGCACTCCTTAAAAATGGAGAACATTGACATCTGTGCAGTGACAGAGACCTGGTTCAAAGCTCCAGAGAGCACCCCTGCATTACCAGGCTATAATTGATACCACATCTTTCGGCCACCAAAGCCAGACCAAAACACTAAAGGTGGTGGCGTGTCCATATTCATTAAGGATATCCACACCTCCAAGTTAGTTGCTCAACATAATGCATCCGAGGTTATCCAAGTTCAACTAACTCTGGGCAAGACCGCAATCCAGATTGTAGCTTGCTACAGACCCCCCACCATGCCCCAGGATTCCCACTCCTCTTTTCATGATACACTGGAAAATATTAAGGTACAGCCCAACACTCTAATAATGGGTGATTTCAACTACCCTACCATTAACTGGGAAGACTACTCATGTACCAACTCTTTTGCTCAACGTTTTGTGGAAATCATCAATTCCAATGCCTTGGATCAACTTATCCACACCCCCACCAGGGGCAGCAATATCCTAGACCTGGTCATTACCAACATGGGTGACCGTTGTTTCACACCAGAGGTCAGCTCCTCATTGGTCACATTCGACCACAAGCTAATCACCCTAGACATACAGATACCGTTCCCACCCCCCCATTTGGAAAACAACCATAAAAAAATTCTCCAAAGCCAACTTCACACTTCTTAAGACAGAAGTGGCAAACTTCACGACACCCATGCAGATGGACAATAGAGGTACAACTGCTGAATCCTACACAAATGCACTTTATAAGCACTTACACAAATGCATGGATCATGCTATCCCTAACAGAACCAAGATGCTATCCTCCAAAAAAAGGAAGCCAATCTGGTGGACTTCTGCCATAAACAAACTCTACAACAGAAGAAAGGAACTGTTGCAAAAAAGAGTAAAATCCCACGATTGGAGGGACTCCCTGGTCAGCCTCAGTAAGAAGCTAAGATCCCTCATAAAATCCACCAAAGTTAGTTATGAAAACAAAATTGCCACTGATTCTAAAGACAACCACAAATCATTCTATAGCCATGTCAAGAATCTCAATGGCAACACTCAAATCTGCTCTGAGTTACAGCACAATGACACTAAATATACAGAACCAACTGATATTGCCACCATCCTGGCAGATAGGTTCAGTGCTAAATTTACCCACTCTCACCCCTAAAGGGCTCATCTTTATACCGGAAGAATGCAAAGTTCCTGTAATCATGGCTGCACAGGTAAAAACCTCACTCTCCAAAGCCAAGAATACAGCATCCATGGGACCTGACACATCCCAGGCTGCCTTCTACACGAACTACAGAATGAACTGGCACCCCACCTAAGTACCATGTTCAATCATAGTCTCACCTCAGGCTTTGTGCCCATTGAATGGCACACCACAACAGTTGTCCCACTCCACAAAGGGGGGGCCACAACAGACCCTGGGAACTACCGCCCCATTAGCCTGACGAGCCTCGTCTGCAAGACCATGGAACATATCATCATGGAACTCATAAACAAAGACATTGGAGATCTCCAAACTCTGGACCCCGCACAGTTTTGGTTTGTAAAAGGCAAATCATGTCTCCTAAACCTGACAGACTTATTTTGAAGTAGTCACCAAAGTCATAGATGAGGGTAAGATGGTTCACACAGCCTATTTAGATCTCGCCAGTGCTTTCGACACCATCCCCCACTCTGGAATAATAGATAAACTCACTAAACTAGGTATAAATCCCTATGTCACAAGATGGGTTGCCAACTGGCTTACTGACAGAATGCACACTGTGAAAGTAGCAGACTCCAAATCAGACTTCAGACCAGTGACAAGTGGAGTACCACAGGGTTCAGTCCTGGGTCCTCTCCTCTTTGGTATCTACTTCTCTGAAGTACAGGCTAACACAGAAGGTCTTTGGCTAACTAAATTCGCAGATGACTACAAACTAGGAGACATAATCGAAACTCCTAACGATGTGGACATCCTACAAAAGGGCCTCACTGAGACAGATGCTTGGTGTCAAAGCCATGGTCTCAAGCTCAATGCCAAAAAGTGCATTGTCATCCCCTTTGGTAAAAACTCTGTACCCATGAAGTACCACATAGGCGGTAGTCTACTTAACACCAAAAGTGTGATAAGAGACCTTGGGACACAGGTGGACAGTAGTCTCTCCTTTGATAATCACATCACCGCAGTGGTCAGGAAATCCTTCTACGTGGCACAACTCATCACAAAAGGTTTCTCATCCAGAAAAAAAGAGGTCATTGTTCCCTTCTACTCATCACTCATTAGACCCATTATAGAGTACAACGCCCCTTTTGGTATATACCTCACAAGACATCTACAACAACTGGAAAGGTCGCAAAAATACCTCACAAAGAGGATTACTGGCCTCAAACAGATGCCTTATGCAGACCGTCTCAAAAAACTCCAGCTTTACTCCGTCGCATATCGCCTACTCAGAGGTGATCTCTGCCTAACGTACAGAGCTATGTCAAACCCAGAGCTGTTGGACATGCTCCACTTAAAAAAATCCCAGTCCCTCCGAGTTACACGCTCTAGGGACCTAAACCTTGTCACCACAATAAACAGAACATGCTTGTGGGATAGATTCCTGTACCAGAGACTTCCCATACTCTGGAACAGACTACCTATCTATGTCAAACAGAGCTCCTCATTAGCACTCTTCAAGAAGAATCTTGATGATTGGATGGGTAATAGGAAATTCACCCCGGTGATCACTTCTGTGGTTCTGCTTGACAGGGGCACAGGCAAATAATTTTCTTGGGTGGCGAAAGCCAGGGTACCTTTTTGGCTAGGCTTGTATAGACCCTAGAGCCAATAGCCTAGTACCTACCTATGAACCTATGAACCCCTATTAACAGGATTTTGTGATATATCACATAAGACCTCAGAAATCAGGTCTTAACATTTCCCTCATTTCATATGACATACAACCTGTGCAATCCAACTGAAGAACATACACATCAGTCACGGGTAACATATGGTAAATGTAATAGGTACAATAGGCTGGTAGCATGAGTGTGCACATCCTTAAAGTAATACTCTGTAAAAGCACCTTTTGATTTAATCACAGCATTCAGTCCTCTTGGGAAGGTGTCTGTCAGCATGGCACATCTTGACTTGCCAATGTTTGTACACTCTCCTTTGCAAAATACCTCCAACTGTGTCAGATAGCAAGGGCATATCCTGTGCACTCCGCTCTTTAGGTCACCCTGCATATTTTCTGTTGGATGTAGGTGTGGGCTGTGGCTGGGCCAGTGCAGAATATTGCATGTGTTCTGGTGAAGCCATCCTTTTGTTGATTTGGATGTATGGTTTGGGCCATTGTTGTGTGGAAAGGTGGAATTCCTCTCCATCCAGACATCAGAAGGATTGGAGCCACAAGGAACTGGTGTTTGGAACTGTTCATAATCCCCTCCAACTTGCCTACAGCCCCAGTTCCGGCTTGTGAACAGCAACCCCAAAGCAGGACACTGCCATCACTATGCTTAACCATGGGGGTGGTGTTGTTGTGGTGATGCACAATAGTGTTATTGTGCAATACAAACCCATCAGAATTGTGGCCGAAGAGTTCAACCTTCATCCCATATGACCATAACACATTTTCCCACTTGCGTTTTGGAGACCTGATGTATTGCTTTCAGATTTTCTCCAGGCCTGGATAGTGTTTGGTGTGAGGAACTGCTGCCATCTTCCAACCCTACACTATAGGCGAGACATATGGGGACCATGGAAGATTGTTGTCACATGTAGTACACACCCAGTGCTTGCCAGAGATTCCTGCTACCCCTTCACTGTTGCTGTAGGGCTCCTGGCAGTCTCCCTGGCCAGTTTTGTTGTTATATTCTCATAGAATTTGGAGGGATGTCCACTCCTTCACAATGTTACTGTAGCCCCATATTTTTGCTACCTTTTGTTGGCTGTCTACACTGTGTTCCATTATATATGTAATGCTGTTGAAATGTCTTGGTACCCTTCTGCAGGCTGATACATCTCAAAGATGTGGTCTCTTAGCAGCTTCATCAGCTCTATGCGGACCATGGCTGTTGCTACAGCAGGCAGCTGGGTAGATGTTAGGATAATCCAGCTGACCGTTATTTGCTGTCAATCAAAAAGTCTCTGTAATTAATGGCAGGTGTGTACCCAATAAGATGTAATGCTGTAGTTACATCGAAAGCTGCATCAACATAGTATTAGCTTCAGCCTGTGCACACATATGCATCTAGGTTGTTGTACAATTGTTATGTGTCCTAATTGTTCCCATAACAGATTTGTTTGCTTTACAATTAAATTGTACAGATTATAGGTCACATGACAGGTTGGCAGGATTTTGAAATTGTCTAGTGTGCTCTCATTTTTGTATATCACAATTACCTGGCATTCTAACAGGTGTCTACACCATGTATATGCACTGTATAACACTAATTTATACAATATGACCCTAGTTTTTGGCCTTTGTCCCCCCATTTCGTCAGTCTTTGTCCAGATGTCCTGCAATGACAGGTTGTGAGGTATGCTACAGATATGTGACATCTCCTGCAAATAGGCCCTTGTGATGACCACCATGATGCATTGCAGTAAACATCACCACAACTGAACATGCAGATATTACCCAGTGGCTGAGTATAACAGTTGTGTGCCTGGTCACATGCATGACCTTAACATGCCTGGGGTATTGGTGAGCCACAACAGGAAAATCCCATACTTACCGGCTTCAGGCTGCTGTCCCACATGCAGACCAGAGGGAAATATGTAGTTGTGGAGGAGAGGAATTGCCTCAGATACACATATGGCATTGGTACAAGATGAATGCTACGTTTCTGCACAGTTACAGAACACACTATGATATTACACAATTTGCTGTCCTTCACCATAGATGTGCACTTGTGTGCATTACTAAACCCCACACACTAATCCATTTTGCACTGACATATGCATCTAGAGACTTTATAGAAGACAGTTTCACTGCTACCTCATTACATTGATGTGCACTTTGGGCTTACCTGCACGCTCCTCGGCTGTTGCCTGGGTGCCACCCACCTCCATGTCTGGTGTTTTATGTGTTTGGTGTTCTGTAGGGGCTACCCTGAGGTTGACAAAGAGCTCCTCTGTTGCCGTAAGTGGGGCCTGTGTGACTGGACCCCCACCAGTAGCAGTACGGTCCCTATGTTCATCCATTGTGGCCCAAGATGTTCACTCTGTTGACAAGATCATCCCACAGGACAGTCCACACCCACAGATTTTGCCGGCTATGGCCAAAAAGAACAGCATAGTGTGTTATCACAGCTTCCGTGATGGCTGCTGTCTCTGCAGCAGTGTATGCGGGTTGCCTCTGCATGGCACCTGAAAGACATTAACAGGGAAATGCTTCACAGGACCTCAGACATTGCCCAGAGTCCTTTACAGAGCTAGCATATGAATATTGCCTATCATTAGCCGCCACTTACAAACACATCATACCCCTGTACCTAGCAGCACTGTATGGACATGCATTGTACTCCATGTTCTGATGTGTCATGTTCCCCCCAATGAGTGCCAGTACATTGCATAAACTACCATTCATCATTGACGTTTGTGTAGAGGGATAACAGTGGCCGTGTTCCTTGCAGATGGGATATCAATGGTGCTCAAGCTTTGCTTGCATACAGTATGTAATGGAGCTGGAAGCATATGCCTGGGGCTCATGTAGGATGTAGACAGGAATGCTATCAGGCCGCATGGGGACTTGCTTTTGTTAAATTTGATTAGGCACTTTGCACCTGATCCATGATGATGAGGGGAGGGGTGTGTTTGCTGTGCATATCCACCTATACTGATGGTGAGCCGGGGGGGGGGGGTGATGTTTGCCCTAAACCTGTCTGCAGCAGTTTGGCTGTAGCTATGTTGTGTGTGTATGTGGTGTGATTCACCACCATTACAGGGTGGGTTGGGTTGTTGCCTCTGAGACAGCAGACATATGTGAAGATGGACTTGCAATTGCCCTTAGTGGATGTGTCCAATTTGTACTCATAGTTAGCCTTACAGTAATCCACCTGTGACCTAATATGCTCATTCAGACAAAGGTTGATATGCTGCCCAGTTGGTGCATAATCCTACTTTGCCCTGTATAGCCAATATAACATCCCATTATGTGCTTTGTGCATTGCTGCTGTCCAGCAAAGGGGATTACTCTACTTTGGTGGAGACAGGTTTTACAAGTAAGGTATTGCTGAGGCCATACAACTATGTGGGTGGTCATATATCTGTTTGTAGTAGGCAAGGAGACAAGGTCATAACACAGTTGGACTCCTCTCCAATTTCAACGTGATACCCATGCTTATTCTAGTATCCATGTCTGTGTCAGGGCAATGCAACAACCATTAGCTGTAGAAGTGTAACCCTGCTGGATGCACAGAAACTAAGATTACAAACATGTACAACATGTACAGCTTATTTATCTGACATTTTGCATCACATGTCAGTTGTTGTGAGGCAGCCAGGTACACCTACTCATACATACATATGCACAGGTAATACCTGCTATACATTTCTGTTCTATGTCAGTATGGCACACTGTGATTACACTCTTGATGCTCAGTCATTCATGTCAACCTGTTAGAGGAGGACATCTGGAGGACACGGCACATACATGGTGGGCTATGGGCCAAAATTATTGACACTTTCTTCTTATTGCTGTAACACAAATACGTCATTTGATAGTACAATAGCCTTTGTATTCACGGACATACCCTGGAGGATGTCTGATGCTCATATGGCAGGCAGAGAGGAGAAAGGCTAGGAGTGTGGTAGTGAGGGTAGGAACTGTTAATGTTGGTATGGGGACAGAGCTAGCTGATATGATGGACAGAGGAAAGGTGGACATACTGTGTGTGCCAGAGACCAGATGGAAGGGGTGTTCGGCTGTGTGTATTGGAGTCGGGTACAAATAGTTCTATCATGGTGTGTATGGGAGGGGAATTGGTGTAGGGGTTAACCTGAAGGAACATTATGCCAAGAGTGTTTGTGGAGGTGATAAGAGTGTCGGGTAGAGTGATGTTTAGGAGGCTGGGAATTGATGGTGTAATGATGACAGTTGTTAGTGCATATGCTATGCTAATTGCATGCGTGATGGATTTGACAGATGTACTTTGGAGTGCTTGGATGATGTGGTGATAAGTGTACCCAAGGATGAGAGAGTGGTGATTGGAACAGCTTTCAGTGGGCATGTTGGTGAAGGGGACAGAGGGGATGCAGAACTGATAGGTAGGTATGGTGTTAGGCAAAGGAATGCAGAAGGTGAGATTGTGGTGGAGTTTGCAAAAGAGGTTGGACATGGCTGCGGTGAATACATAGTTTTACAAACCTAGGGCCATAGGGTGACATACATGAGTGGAGGAAGATGCACACAGGTGGATTATCTCCTATGCAGGTGGGCCTGTTTGAAGGGGATTGGAAACTGTAAAGTGGTGACAGGGGAAAGTGTAGTTAGGCAGTATGGAATGTAGGACTGTGGGATGATGTTGGTGATCAAGAAGAGGGGGAGGAGTGTGCGGGCAGTGCCATGGCTCAAATGGTGGATACTGAGAAAGGGTGATTGTGAGGATGAGTTCAGGGAAGAGTTAAGACAGGCAGTGGGTGGCAGTGAAGAGTTAGCAAATATCTGGGTAACTACACCCAAGCTAATAAGGGTAGAACGGGGCTTGGTGTGACATCTGCACAGAGGAAGGAGGACAAGGAGAGCTGATGGTGGAATGAGGAAGTACAGGGGAGAATACAGAGAAAGAGGCTGGAGAAGGAGAAGTGGGATTGTCAGACAGATGAAGAAAGTAGACAGGAGTATAAGGTGATGGGGTGCATGGCAAAGAGAGTGGTGGCAAAGGCTGAGGATGGGGCATCTGAAAGGTTGTAT
Source organism: Protopterus annectens (assembly GCF_019279795.1). Taxonomy (NCBI): domain Eukaryota; kingdom Metazoa; phylum Chordata; order Ceratodontiformes; family Protopteridae; genus Protopterus; species Protopterus annectens. The sequence continues at coordinate 92,592,238 of NC_056738.1, read as the reverse complement.
GTAAGGTTGGACACCACGGATGGAGAATAGGACCTGTACCAATTGGTTAGACAGAGGCACGTAGCTAGGAAGGATGTGCAGCAAATAAGGCTGATAAAGGATAATGGTGGAAATGTACTCACAAGCAGGGAGAGTGTGTAGAGCAGATGGAAACAGTACTTTGATGGGCTGTTGAATGAAGAGAATGAGAGAGAGAGAGAGAGAGGGAAGGTTGGATGATGTGGTATGGTGAATCAGGAAGTGCAACAGATTATCACGGAGGAAGTAAGGATAGCTATGAAAAGGTTTAAGAATGGAAAGGCTATTGTTCCAGGTGACATACCTGTGGAAGCATGGAGGTGTTTAGGAGAAATGGCAGTGATCTTTTTAACCAGATTGTTTACTGTAATCTTGGAAAGTGAGAGGATGTGTGAGGAGTGGATAAAATGTGTTTGGGTACTGATTATGAGAATAAGGGTGGTGTGCAGAACTGTAGTAACTAAAGAGGGATAGCATTGATCAGTCACAGCATGAAGTAATGGTAAAGGTTGGTGGAAGCTAGGTTAAGAAGGGAGGTGTGGATTACTGATCAGCAGTATGCTTTTGTGCCAGGAAAGACCAGCACAGATGCAGTGTTTGCTCTGAGAGTGTTGATGGAGAGATACAGAGAAGGTCAGAAGTAGCTGCGTTGTGTCTTTGTGGACTTAGAGACAGCATATGACAGGATGACTAGAGAAGAGGTGTGGTATTGTATGAGGAGGTCAGGAGTGGGGGAGGAATCCAAAAGAATGTTACAGGATATGTACAAGGCTAGTGTGACAGCGGTGAGGTCTGAGTTGGGAGTGACAGGAACATTTAAGGTGGAGGTGGGAGTACATCAGGGATCAGCTATGAGCCCTTTCTTATTTGCAGTGGTGATAGACAGGTTGACAGACATGATCATACAGGAGTCCCTGTAGACTGTGCTGTTTGCAGATGACATTGTGGTCTGTAGTGAGAGTAGGGTACAGGTTGAGGAGACCCTGAAGAGGAGAAAATGTAAACTTTGGAGAAAGAGTTTTTTTTTCAAGATATTCTGGCTTTTCAGAAATTATGAGGAAAGCTGTTTTGAATCTTTGGCATATAGTGTGTGAAGATGCAGATATAGGAAAGTTATTTCCTAGATTTGTTAAATTCTCTTATGGGCATTATGCTAATTTGAAAGAGTTGTTGAATATGGGCTTTTTTAATGAGTCTCTGGAATCTTCTGGTGTTTTTGCTTGTGGGCATTGCAAGGTCTGTATGTATATTAAGAATATTTTGGGTAAATGTATCAATGGAAAAAATGTGTGCAGATGTAGATTTAACTGTAACTCATGTAGTGTGATTTATGCAGTGGGTTGTGGGTGCACTGATGTTAAACAATATATTGGTCAAACTAAAAGGGCTGTTAAGGTCAGGATTATGGAGCATTTGAAGGATATTCACAATGGCAATATTAAAAGTCCAGTGGCAGAGCATTTTATGAAGATACATGAGGGGAATATGGCTTCATTTTTCTTTAGTGTTCTTGCACAACCTGTTATATATACGGGGAGACACTGTTAGAAAACTGTCGGAATTGGAAAGCAAATTCATTTTGAATTATAGAACACTGGCCCCTATGGGTTTAAATATAGAAGTGAATTTGGTGAATTAGTTATGTCCTGTTTTGTATTAAAGGTAAAGGATAGTACATGAAAATGTTTATAAAGTGTTATATAATGCAGTGTGAAACATTTAGAGTAACCTTTATAAGTTATAATACGTGAAATTTGTTATATTTAACACTTTGTATAATGCATTTGGTAAAAGCTGTATTTTTCACTTTAAAATAATTGAATAATTGAAGAATTGGGAGTTGAATTTGTATATAAGATGGCTGTTGCTAATGTTTAGTATCCATTTGATAGCGAAAGGCTGAGGTACCAGTGGTGGTTGAGCTGTATTAAAAAAAGTTAACAGCTTTTGTCCTGCTTTTTTCTGCTCCTTGGTTGTTTCTTATAATTTTTCTTGGATTCCAGTTGTTTCTAACAGGTTGAGGAGACCCTGGAGAGGTGGAGGTATGGTCTAGAGAGGGGAGGAATGATGGTCAGCAGGACGAAGACAGAATATATGTATGTGAATGGGTGGGAGGATAGAGGAATGGTGAGGATGCAGGAAGTACAGTTTGCAAAGGTGGATAGGTTTAAATACTTGGGAACAACAGTTCAGACTAATGGCGAGTGTGGGGGAGAGATGGAGAAGAGAGTACAGGTAGGATGTGGGTGGTGAAGAAGAGTGTCAAGAGTGATTTGTGACAGACGAGTACCATTAAGAGTGATATGGAAGGTCTACAAGAGGGTAGTGAGGCCAGCTATGTTATATGGGTTTGAGACATTGGCAATGAAAAAACGGCCCAAGTCAGAGCTGGACGTAGCAGAATTAATGATGTTAATATTTGCACTGGGTGTGACGAGGGTGGACAGGATTAGGAATATGTATGTTAGGGGAGCAGCCCTGGTTGGACAGCTTGGGGACAAAGCTAGAGAGTGGCAGGATTATGTTGGTTTGGACATGTGATGAGGAGGTATGCTGAGTATATTTGGGAAAGGAAGAGGCTGCCAGATAAGATGGAAATAGGAAGGCCTGAGATAAGGTATAGAGGATGTGCGGGTGGTTGGTATGACAGATCAAGATGCAGAGGACTGGAAGACATGGAGACAGATAATCTGCTGTGGCGACCCCTAACGGGAACATCCAAAAGAAAGAGAAGGTGATGTTGTAATGTCAGTGTTCACAGGTTTCCAGTTATTTGCCAGACATAACACAATTCTTGATGAAATAACTATAAATATGAGGCACACATATAGTCAGTGTGCATAACACTGGACAGTTGAATGGTATGAGCTCAGTATATCATATGCAGTTCAACACACACAGCTGTGACAGTATTTCAGTATGCAAATACCCAGTATAGGTCCATCACATTTCTAGAACAAACATGTATATCATATTTGTATTCACAATTAACATATGGATATCTGCAACATCCCAGTAGCTGGCCTAGCAGTGTCACAGTCAGTATTGTTCAACACACACTCCAATATTGGTCATATGTGAGCCATCTTTTCCTGGGGTGACTCAGGGCCCTGAGCTGTGTTCTATGTCACCACAGACAGACACAAGTGCTATGGCCATAGGTTATGATCAGCAATATATCGGTACAGCGTGCGTTGTTAAGACATAATATTTGTTGAACTTCCTATTTTCCACATTTACATACTCCCTACTACATTCCATTACATGCTTAATTGTTTGACATACCTGTTTTTTTTTCAGTTCGGTTGGTATAATCCTTCACTTTCAGTGTGTGTGTGTGTGTGTGTGTGTGTGTGTGTGTGTGTGTGTGTGTGTGTGTGTGTGTGTGTGTGTGTGTGTCTGTGTGTGTGTCTGTCTGTTTGTCTCTCTCTCTCTCTCTCTGAAACAGATGTAGGGTATACATCTGTTTTGCATAGGCAGCAGCTTGCCTTTTGTAGGTAATGCTCATGAGCAGCTGATGGCCTGTGCACAAATTGGAGTCTGCCACTTGCTAATTGCATGTAGAACAGCTGTTGTATCATTCCTATACCCAATAGCATGGAAACACACTCCTATAAATGAGTACTTCATGTGAGCATTACCCCTTTTCCTTAACTGTGAGGAGGCCTTCATGGAGGTGTGTGACAAAGCATCACAGAGGGTAACTGGAAATACCTCTTACAACAAACACTGTGGAGACAGCCCAACAAACTGGGGAAGAATGTTCCAGACATAGGAACAGAATGTAAGTATTGCTTTTATACAGTTGAAGATAGTTTGACAAGTTTGTGAGGATATGGCTGTCCTGAGTGATTTTAAGTCTGACAGTGTTATGTGGTTGACATAACTCTCAACTGTAGGGCTATTCACAGACTGGCCAGAATTTGGACTCTTATATTTGGTGTGTTACTCACACATTTTATGCCCTTGGAAATTCAGTAGCATGCTCTGAGGATTGCAGTCAGTAAATGGTAACATCCATGTGTGTTTCTTGCCTCATATCCCTCAGAACAGATACGTTACAACAAACCCTGTTGCACCAGCAACTTTCTCAGTTTATAACAGCAATATGTCAATAATGCCCCTGTGTTTGTGTCTCTGACCCCAAAGTATGTCAGGCATTGTCCAGATGTCATGCAATAAGAGGTGGATAGGTATGGTATATCATTATATAGTGACTTCATTCCTGATAGCATCCCAGTGATGTATCAGACTGACAGACATGTTATGTGTAGGAGGCCTTATATATGAGGGGAAAGCCTGGACATTCTGTGGGACTCCGTATAGTTAAGAGGTCTTTGTATTTCTGGCGATTGTTGACAGACTGTCAGGATTGTGTAGCAGTGTGTTGTGAATGTGTTATTTGGCCTGTGTAGGGAGGGGGGTAGATTTAGGTGTTACGGGTCCTTTTCTATCTGACTTTGCATACTTGGCAGCTGTATCTGTAAGTACAGACAGAGACATGTCCCATACCACAGTCAGGTACCAGATTACACTGTGAATTGGGCCAGTATATGTAGGAGTAGTGTGTGAGTGGCAAACATGTTGGGATGTTTTTGTTCACACAGTCCTAATACTGTACTGCTCCTTTGGCGTACTGGTATGCCACTGTGACTATGGTTGAATTGTATGTGGGTATGCACTTTCCCACTGTTGTCTGTTTTTCAGTGGTGTGACATCCCTATCATGCCTGATATATTTGCCAATACATGTGTAAATCCCCCTAGCAGATTTGGGTTAGTGTTGTGTCAGTCTGACTGTAGATTGGACAGTGCTTGGTGACATGCTTAGCAGCTGAGTGTAGTTTCCCTAATGTGATGTTATGTCCAGATATTTGTAGGACGTAGTGTTGCCTGGCCCCCATAAGTGTTGTGTATTTCTGACACATCAGTGGGCTGATGTGAGGATTTCAGTCACTAGCTAGTGGGCGATAATTTAGTGTTGGACGTGTGCTATTTCAGTCAACATATGTTAGGGCAGACATGAGGGTGTTGCTGCAGCAACTGTGTCGGCTTATCTACTCTAGTATTTCAGATATGTCCCAATTTCCATGGTTTTCTCCCCCCACTTTGTCAGGCCTGGCCCAGGTTCGTCGCACTAAGGGGTTCTGAGCTTACCTCGGGACTGTCTGGATTGTTGCAGTATGTCCAGGTTTATTGCTCATATTTCTGGTTTGTTCCACAGATGCATTATTTTCATATCCCTGGTAAATCACTGTGAGGATCTGAGGATTTCTGACAGTAAATGATGACATACATTTCAGTTTCAAAACTCACATCCTTCAGAACATGTATGGTAAAACAAATATATATATATATATATATTTTTTATTTCTGTATATGTATAGTTTCTTTTCATATATTTTTATGTATACATATATATATATATATATATATATATATATATGTGTGTGTGTGTGTGTGTGTGTGTGTGTGTGCATATTTTATATGTATAGCACTACTTACATTTTGTATATATTTGTCTATATATATATATATATATATATATATATATATATATATATATATATATATATATATATATATGCATACATATATACATGTGTATATGTACAAGTACGAGGCCTGACTGATTCTACAGAATTTTTTCCCTACTGTTGAATAAGCATATGTTGGAAAATGCACCAGCAGTCTCCACAGCTTAAATGGTGTAGTGGTCCATTGCTATGACTGTGGTGTACAGGGCCCTGAGTTCAAGCATGGGCAGGGCTGGTAGTTTTGGTTCTGTTACTCCCGCTTACAACCACTTACTCTTGCTTACACCCGCACTAATTCTTTAAAAGAAAAGAGAAAGGGGTGATAGGAAAGTGGTGGAAAAGGGGTACACAGAGGGAAGAACAATATGGAAGATGGCTACAGATGTGCAGGACAGGTGTACAGAAGGTCCATAGCTGTCCATTTATTATACAGCAACAGCTGTACATTTGTACAGTCTTTTGAGGTGAATTTGGACACTCAAACCCCAGAGAAAGGGGTGAGGACAGCAGAAATGTGTTGTTAAACCTGCTAAGCATAGCTGAGCATTGCTAACCATTTCCCACAGTTCGTTATCATAATATACCACACTAATGACTTCATTTAGTAATTGTATATGATTTCCCTTATGTGACATGGCTGTATGTGCTTTCATTCCAGTAGCAAGGGGTGCAACTGTACTGTATGGGACATGTATACATGGGTGTTTTCCCATGTTATATGCACTCACACATCCATTTTACACCAGCTACACTACCTTGTGTGATAAAAATAACTTACCACATATTTTAATGTGAACATAGCACTTTTAACACTGCTTTCCTGTGTATATTTGGATTGCCGGTTGCATTACTTGAACCATGTGCACCTGCATGCAAAGCTGGGACTCTGACCACTACACTATCTTGATTTAGGGATTTAAGCTGTATATTTTTATTTATCACCTATTGGATATTAATATTATATTACTATATCAAATGGAGATTATTGCAGTTTTCAGCCATGTCATTGACGACTGCTGCCATGACATTATGGCATACATTTCAATTTCAGACTTGTATCCTTCTGAGCATTAATGCTAATGCATAACCTGTTTTCTATCAACTGTCTGTCTGTCCTCTGTGCAGATGGGATGACACTGGTGCTCAGGCTGTGGTTGACTACACTGCAGAATGGATCTGAGAACCCATGCCTGTGTTCATGTTGGATGCAGCCAGGAATGGTATCAGGCCTAGAGGGACCTCTATGTGTTGTCATTGAGAGGGCATTACAGACCTGCTTCCTGATCATGAGGAGAGGGGGGCAGGTGCTGTACATGTACATGTGTACCTATAGGGGGGCGGGGGGTGATGTTTACACTTCACCTGTCTGCAGCCAGTTGTCTATATCCATGGCATATGTGTATGTGGTGTTATTGACCATCACTACAGAGCAGATATGTGTGTTGCCTTTAGAACTGCAGACACACATCTGGAAGGCCTAGTGATTGGCCTTGGTGGATGTCTCCAGTTTGCACTTAGACAGCCTTAGGGCACATCACCGGTGACCTTATTTGCTTGTGCAGAACAAGGTGACATGCCTTCCATTGAGGTACCTGCTCCTTTTTGGCTTGTCCTGCGATTATTTCCACCTATGATGGTAGTTGTGTATTGCTGCTGTCCACCACAGGCGTTCAGCGTACCTTGAGGGGGTTGATGTCCTCTCTGGTATTGCTGAGGCCATAAAGCTATGTAGGTGCCCACATAGTATTGTGGTGTGGGCGTGGACACTGCTGCTAGTTCCAACATATGGGACGCCCTTCATATGGGCCCTGCCCATTTTCTTTGCTTGTGCTGGGGACATTATGGAGGTGTGGGGGCTATAGTTTCACAGACAGTAGCAAGACATATGGAGATAGGCCAACAACATGGGGGACAAAGCTAGAAAATTGGGTACAGATTGTATCTCATTATACACAAGGAGGGTTGCAAGATTGACAGCATTCATCTGGACATGCATTTACTAGGTGACTTGACATCTGAGAGTGACATGCCTCTGACATACCTCTCAACTGGCATGTTGTCCACAGACTGGCCCGATGTTTGCCTGTTATGCTTGGTCTGTTCCTCGAACAACATCTGCTTTTGTTGGGTTGGTAGGATAATGTGGGGATTGTAGTCAGTAACTGTTGACATCCATTGGTGTTCCAGACATCATATCCTTCAGGGATGTTATGTTACAACAACACATGCAACATCATCTACTGTTTCAGTTTATAACACCATTATGTGTGATATGTCTCTGTTTCCACTCCCCTGTCCCACAAGTACATCATGCATTGTCCAGATGTCCTGCACTACAAGGTGCAAAGGTATGGTGTATCATTAATTACCAACTGCACTCCAGTTATCATGCCAATGACCTGGCAGATTTCTGGCCATAAACCTTCTAAAAATTCAAAAAACAAAAAACAAACTTTCAATTATTCTTTTGTAATTTCATTCAACTTGGATGCAATGGACATTGTGTCCATTATAAAGAAAAAATGGCGCTTATTAACCACCGAGTCAATAGGAGCATTTGGACTATTATCGCCCCCTAAGGTTACTTTCAGGAGGGGCCTTAACATCAAAAACATCCTGGAGTCCAAAGTTGCTGGTGCCTACCCCAGATCTGGGATGTTCAAATGTAACATGTGCAGGTACTGCAGATGCATTAAAGCAAGTTCAGCTTTTTCCATCACGGATAAGAAATATCTCATACAAGGAAGATTCAATTGTGCCAGTAATCGGGTGGTATATTTAGCCCAGTGTTCGGTCTGCCCAGGTTTCTACATCGGCAAGACTGATAGGAAACTACAGGAACAAGTATACATGCACTTATATGCCATCAGGAAGGGGAAGATCGACAATGCTCTGGCCAAACATATATTAGATAATCCAGGTCACGAATTTTCGTTTACAGTCATCGATCAGCTAAACCAAGAGTTTATGGGGGGACCCGATTCTTTAAGACTTGAATGCAAGGAGTTGATGTGGCAACTTAAGTTGGAAGCTTACCATTTACCTGGACTTAACAGTATGCTTTCCATCAGTTGCTTTCTCAAATTGAGAAGCCTAGTGAGGTGAAGCCCCCTGGAGTGACTTAATGCCATCTGGGAACATATTCTTGGGTTTTACCATTTTTTATTTCACTTCTGTGTTCACTATTTATTGTTTATATTAATGTTTATATTAACACTTGTGGGAATTTTCTTTCCACTTTTATACTTATTTTTAAAATACATCATAATTTTTCTTGTGGCTATTGACACATTTGATCATTTGTATTTATATGTATTTATATGTATTTATGGTGGCTTTAAAATTCAATATTTGGAGCATCATAGGTTTACCAGCATTGATGGCAGGTATGAGTAGTAGATACCAAATTGTTGAACATTTTGGCTGCTTCTTAGTTAAAAATTTTCAAAGTGTAATTATGTGCTTTTTAAAGGGGAGCCGCTAGGGGGGCGCATTTGAGTGGAGTAGTGATGTATTTATAGTGAGACAAATGTGTGGTGCAGTTTGTTTTTCTGCGGAAGTTGGTGCAGAGCGCTGACGAAAAGCTTGTTTTTAAGCTTAATAAAATTTCAATTTTTTTTTTTTCGTTTATTGGCGTTCTTGTTTACAACATAACCTGTGGATTATAAAGAGCATCTGAAGTAGTTAACTTCATTTGTGCATCAACCTATGGGTCTTCGGATCCATATCGGATCCGAGCCGGCAGTTTCCAGCAGCTAAGAGCCGAGCTCCAAGCTCCTCCCCCTTACCCATAACTCCCTGCCATCCCTTCCTGACCTCAGATCTAGTTTGCCGCGGTTTGAACAGCAGCTTGATCTAGAGCGTTCAAGTTTCCAGTGCTTTTTCTGTGAGAAAAATCTTTTCCTTTTTCTTAAGTTGAGTGATTTTTGAGTGTGGAACTAGTTTAGTTTAGTTTAGAGTGTTCCCTCGGGTTTTGTGTTCCCTCCCCCTTGTCTTTTTTTCTAGAGTGTTAGGTTGTGTGGTGGTCTTGGGGCCTAGTGCTTGTGTTAGTTAAAATGTCTGAGGCCTCTAAGACATTCTTTTCTAAATGTACCGAGTGTGGCCATAAGCTTTCCCCGGCTGATGGCCACACTCGGTGCGTTTTATGCCTTGGGGTTGAACACCTTTCTTCTGGCTGTACAATTTGTGCAGTGTTCAACTCCAGGGCTGTCAGGGACCGGAGGTCGAAGCTGATCCTGGCGGGACTCCTGCCCCCAGATTCGGCTTTGTCCTCCGGCCCTTCTGTGGTCCCTGCCGCGGCACCATACACGGACCCTTCCCTTCCTCTGGCCGGGACTCAACCTCCCTCTTCGGGCTAGGAGGATAGGGAAGCTAGGAGGGAGAAGTGCCGCGAGAAGCACAAGCGGCGGGCCGAAGCCTCTGCTTCGGCCCTGCCTGCTAAGCGGGTCTCTCCAGCTGGGACGGCCGAGCCTTCTCGGATCTGTTCTCCCTGCTTTTCGCCGGGGCTGGAGGAGGAGGAGACCCAGTCTCCCTCGAGGTCATCGAGGCGGTACTCCCATCCCGCCTCGGTGGCCTCTTCCAGGTTGACCAGAAGCCTGACGGATGCAGACTTGGACCTGATGATGAGAAGGTTCCTCCAGGCCCAGCTGCAGATGGGAGTGCTTCTGCCTCCCCCCCCTCTGGGGGGGGAGCTCGACCTCCTTTTTCGCCCCAATAGCTCCTTCCCCGACCCGATTTCTGGGTTCGGGGTCATCGGAGCCGAGTAGCGTCGGAGCCGAGGGGATGTCGGCACCGGTAGTCTCGGGTACTTCGGCGCCGACAGTACCCTCGAGTCTGTCAGGTCCCTTTTCTACGGATCCTAGCTCTCAGAGCCGAGAGTTGAGCTTCGGATCTGAGGCGGTCAGTGTGCCTTCGGCTCCGACTAGGTCAGAACATACTGGCCCTTCGGATCTGACGGCTTCGGCTCCGACCCCGATCTGCCCGTCGGATCCGAGGGAGGGTCGGCTCTCGGATCCTAGGGGGAGCGTCTCTCCTTCGGTATTCGACGTGGTAGAGAGGGTTCTGTCGATGGAATCCAGGCCCCCGGCTTTAGCTACGGCTCCACCCTGCACTCCCTCGCAGATGGGTCCGACTTCTATCACCCGACCCCAGAGACAGCCTGCTCAGACGTCCCAGATAGTTCCCTTGTTGGAACAAGATGTGGCTGGTGAGGCCTCCTCAGACAGCCCCCCTGAGGAGGTCCCTCACAAGCGCAAGTGCAAGAGGAGGCACTTGGACTCCCCTCGAGTCCTTGACTGAGGACACGGACTTGGAGGAAGGGGAAGGCTCCCCAAGATCACCCCCCCGAAGACATCTCATTTGGAGACATCATGGAGATGCTCAGTATCAGGGGGGGTGGTCTGCCCCAAAGCCTACCTCGGACGAGTCCGTGTTCCTGGAGGCATTTGAAGCAGGCCCGTCTACCTCTTGGGTGTCCCCTCCAGCCGATCCCCTGGTAGACCTGATCACTATCAGGGCCTGGAAGGAGCCGGACACTGTGGAGCCCGTCCCCAAGAGGCCTGACAGAATTCTCAGCCCGCCTTCAGACAGGTCCCATTGGAGCAAGGGAACCCCTGTAGATGCCATGTTGGTGGCGGCGGCCACCAAGAGGGAACTGGCCCAAGAGAGTCCCTCGGTCCATCCCCCTGACAAGGAGTCTCGGGCGATGGACCGTTTGGGGAAGCGGATGTTTGCATCAGCCACCTTCTCCATAAGGTCGCTGAACTACATGCCACATGTCATACGGTTCCAGCGGGATCTTATCAAAGAATACGCTGGGTCACCCCCAGAGTCCATGTCAGCAGAGGACAAACAGGTGTACTCTACCCGAATGGCCACTCTCAGGTCAATTTCCAATACCTTTATGCGGCTGCTGTCCCATGCTACGGAAGGGGCTGCTAGAGCTAGCGGAATGGGCGTCGTCCTAAGGCGACAGGCCTGGCTTCTCCACTGTGATTTCGCGGAACCCTTCAAGGCGTCATTCGCTAATGCCCCGTTTGATGGTTATGCCCTTTTTGGCAAGACCGTACATGATACCTTGGTCCAGAGCGAGAAAGACGGGAAGACGTTGTCTGCCGTCGGAGTCCGCTTCTCTGCTCCCCAAAGGTCCTTCTTGAAGAACCAAAATGGACAGAAGAAGATGTGGTTCCGAAAGTCTCAGCAATCCCGTTTTGCTCCGGACTCCCCATCCTTCAGAGGCAGAGGGGGACAGGGTGAACGCCGCCCTAGAGGCAGAGGGGGCCCGAAGAACTTTGGATCCAGAGAACCTTTCTCTGATTGGCCCATGCAGCAACCCTGAGGGGTTACCCGACTGCTCCACTCTGGAGGCAGTTGGGGGGCATTTCTTGAAGCACCTAGCAGCTTGGGAGTCCATCACGACAGACCGCTGGGTGCTTCGGATTATATCCAGAGGCTACGAGATTCCATTTCTCCATCCCCCTCTCAGACCCAGATTCCTCCCCGATGTACCACCTGATCAAAGGGAGGCCGCAGCTACAGAGATTCGGCAGCTGCTAGGAAAAGGAGCGATCCAGCACGTCCCCCCAGACCAGTACGGATAGGGGTTTTACTCCAGGTTCTTCTTGGTGCCAAAAAAGATGGGGGACTTAAGGCCTATCCTCGACTTATCCCTACTGAACCTGGCAATAGCCAAAGAAAAGTTCCGGATGGTCACTCTTCAGTCCATTCTCCCCCTCTTGCAGGAGAACGACTGGATGTGCTCCATAGACCTCAAGGATGCGTACTACCACATCTTAATGGACAGACAATCCTGGAGGTTCCTCCGCTTCTGGCTAGGAGCCAGTCACTACCAGTTCAGGGTCCTCCCCTTTGGTCTCACCACAGCCCCCAGGGTGTTCACCAAGTGTTAGCGGTAGTAGCGGCCCACCTGAGACTCCAGGGAATTCAGGTCTTTCCGTACCTGGACGACTGACTCCTGACCGCCCCCACACGGCATCTACTCTGCGCAGCCAGGAATTTCTTCCTTTGCTTAGCTCCCCGGCTGGGGATCACAATTCATGCTGTGAAGTCCTCCCTGCTCCCGACTCAGGTCATAGATTTTATCGGAGCCAGGGTAGACACAAACCAACTCTTAGTTTTCTTAACTCCGGACCAGTTGCGATCCCTAAAACTACATGTGCAGGCCATTCTTCATTGTCCAAACCCTCCAGCGGAACTGGTCCTGAGGGCCCTAGGCTCGATGGCGGCTACCATAAATCTCCTCCCCATGGCGCGCCTGAATATGAGAATTCTGCAATGGACACTCCAAGTCCAATGGTCCTTCCTACATTTTCCCCTAAGCCACCCTGTCCCTCTCAGCAGGGTTTGCAGGAGTTCTCTCTTGTGGTGGCTCCAGTCTCCGGACATCCTAAAGGGGCGCCCCTTCTCTATGTCCCCTCCTCTAACCACGGTGACCACGGATGCCTCTCGCCTCGGGTGGGGGGGCATTGTTGCGGCAGGACCATCCAAGGCACGTGGAACCAGACAGAGACCTCACTGCACATCAATGTCCTGGAGATGAGGGCTGTGCGTTGCAAGCACTTCAGAGCCTTCTTCCCGTCGAGACGATTGCGATCCAGACGGACAACATGTCCGTTGTTTGGTACATCAACAAACAGGGGGGAACCAGGTCCTATCCACTTTGTTGAGAGGCCATGAGAGTTTGGGAATGGGCGATTTCCTCCAACCGCTTTCTCATAGTGACGCACATTCCGGGTCGGTCCAACATCCTAGCAGACAGACTGAGTCGCACCATCCTTTCCCCATACGAGTGGTCTCTGAATCCCAAAGTAGTGAAGAAGATCTTCTCCAAATGGAGTCAACCTTGTTGCGATCTTTTCGCCTCTCCTTCAAACACGAAGTGCGACACCTACTTCACTCTACGTCCTCCAACTGAGGAATCCCCAAGAGATGCTCTGGTGCATGCTTGGCCTCCCGGTCTTCTTTATGCTTATCCGCCCCTTCCCCTGATGCTCAAATTTCTGCAGAAAGCCAGATGGTTGGAGTCCACGATAATCCTCATTGCCCCATTCTGGCCTCGTCAGGCATGGTTCCCTTATCTGTGGTCTCATCTAGTGAATCCTCCCTGGATTCTAGATCCCCTTCCGGATCTGATATCTCACCCCCTGGGCCTACCAACCCCGAACCTGGACAACCTCAAGCTCGCAGCTTGGTTGATCCAGTTCCACTGTTAGTTCGGACTCCCGGTATCTCTTCCCAGGTCAAAGCGATCCTAGTGGCCGCCCATAAGCCGTCTACTAGGAAGGTTTATCGTAGCAAATGGAAACGTTTTTCTATTTGGGCTGAACATCAGAACCTGGATCCTTTCACAGCTCCGTTACCAGCTGTGCTGGATTTTCTGTCGGGGCTGTTTGATAAAGGGGCTAGCTCTTCCACAGTCAAAGTACAGTTGGCGGCTATCGCTCATTATCACGTTGGATGTGATCTTGGCCCTCTAACTTCATCCAGATTATGTAAAGCCTTCTTAAAAGGCACCTTCCTCCTAAGGCCTCCAGTGAAAGATGTGATCCCTCCTTGGGACTTTTCGCTGGTGCTCCAGGCCTTAACAGCTTCTCCCTTTGAGCCTGCTGCCTCAGTTGATCTCAAGTTCTTATCCTGGAAAACAGCCTTCCTTGTCGCTATCACGTCGGCAAAGAGGGTTTCGGAGCTTCAAGCCCTTTGTGTCAAACCTCTGTACTTGGTTTTCCATAAGGATAGGGTTTTCCTCAGGACCAATCCCTCTTTTCTCCCCAAAATTGCTTCTGAAGCTAATATTAATCAGTCTATTAATTTGCAGGGCTTCTTTCCCAACTACCAAAATAAGGGCGAATACAAGTTACACTCTTTGGATGTACACAGACAGTTGAGATTTTATCTGCACAGGACAGCTGGTCATAGACATTCTGATCAATTATTTGTGTCCTTTGCTAAATCCAGTTTGGGGAAAGCTATTTCTAAAGTGACACTATCCAGGTGGGTTTCCCAGTGTATTCTTTTGGCTTATGAGAGTTCTGGCAGGCCTGCTCCTCAGGGAGTCCATGCCCATTCAGCTCGGTCTGTTTCTACCTCTGCTGCCTTTTGGGCTAGATTTTCGTTGGATGACATTTGCTCGGCTGCCACGTGGGCCTCATCTCACACTTTTATAAACCATTACAAGTTAGATCTGGTTTCCAGAGGGAGAGCATCCTTTGGCTCCGCAGTGCTCCGGAACATCCTTCCTTGAGGGCCTCCCAAGGTTCAGGTACTTGGGGACTCTGTCCCATAGGTTGATGCACAAATTAAGTTAACTACTTCAGATTAAGAAATTATGTACTCACCATAACGTTCCATCTGAGTAGGTAAACTTCATTTGTCAGCAACCATCCCTCCCTCCATCCCCCTGTCCCTTTTGGATGTTCTTGATATTCCTGCTTCACGGTAGTTTGTACCCGGTTACCTAGACAGGTTGTGATGTCAAGCCTTGTTTTAGGCAAACTCGATCTGAGGTCAGGAAGGGATGGCAGGGAGTTATTGGAGCTCGGATCTTAGCTGCTGGAAATTGCTGGCTCGGATCCAATATGGATCCGAAGACCCATAGGTTGCTGAAAAATTAAGTTTACCTACTCAGATGGAACGTTATGGTGAGTACATAACTTCTTATTTGCACACATCTATCTGAATCCAGGAGTTTAAAGGCGCTGGGCCTGCAAGGGTGTTTTTTTCACCAGATTTCTGGCCATGGCATGCAGTGGTGACCAGGATTATGGTTCCACACCCTGGTAAATCTGTGGACATCTGTACATATGACAGTTATGTCTGTTTGGCCATTGTGAACAGACTGCCAAGATTGTGTAGCAGTATTGTGTGTAGATGTTTGTTGGGCTGGGTAGGGAGAGTAGAAGATGTGAGTGCCGTACATCCTTTACCTAGCTGACTCTGCATGCTGCTACAGCTGCTGGTGGTCTGTCATGTCTCTATGCTTGTAGGGGCTGACTGTGAAATTTTCTGTAACACCTCAGGATTCCCAGTACACTGTGAAGTGGGCCAGTATATGTTGATGTAGTATGTGACTGGCAATCAGGATATGTTTGTTCAGACAGTCGTTCTACTCTAGATTTCATTTTGGGTACTGGTATGTTGCTGTGACTGTGTTGCGAATGTTTTTGGGTGGACATTTTTGCACCACTCTGCTTTTCACCACAGTTCCATCCATGTAGTGCATGCTATATTTGAATATACATGGGTAATTTCCCAGAGGTGATGTGGGAGAGTGTCATGTTGGTCTTACTGCGCTTTATAAGGTGCTG
Source organism: Protopterus annectens (assembly GCF_019279795.1). Taxonomy (NCBI): domain Eukaryota; kingdom Metazoa; phylum Chordata; order Ceratodontiformes; family Protopteridae; genus Protopterus; species Protopterus annectens. The sequence goes on along the minus strand of NC_056738.1, from coordinate 92,576,362 downwards.
GGAGACATGTTTGGCAGCTATCAGGGGATTTCCATTCTGTTAAATCACAGCGTTCATACCTCTACACTGTCCAGAGGCCTAGACCCTGTTCAGATGCATGGCTGATATGTTTGGTCTGTTCCCCAGACAGTTGTTGTCCTTGGCTAAGTGGTAAGATACTCTGGGGAATGCAGTCAGTAAATGCTAAAATTCATTGGTGTTACTGACTTCCTGTCCCTCAAAAAAACAGTAACACCAGCAACTGTCTACATTTATCACAGCAATATGTCCAATATACCCCTGTGTTTGGGCCTCTGTCACCCAATTATGTCAGGCTTGTCCAGATGTCATGCACTAAGAGGTTCAGAGGTATGTAATATCGTTATTTATTGCATTCATTCCTGCTACCATCCTAGTGATGTCATAGACCACCAGACATGTAACAAGGAAGCGACCATAGATATGAGTCCTGTGCCTATACATTCTCTGGGAAACTGTACATTTGAGAGGTCTGTGTATGACTGCCCATTGTTCAAAGACTGTCAGGAGTGTGTAGCAGTGTAGTGTGTACATGTTATTTGGGCTGTGTAGGGAGGGGGTACATGTGAGTGTTATGGGCCCTTTCTATATGACTGTGCTTGCTGCTCCAGTTTCTGGTTCCCAATCATCTGTATATGTTTGTACATGCAGACCGTGACATGTCCCATAACACCTCATGATTCCCACTACACTGTGACTTGGGGCAGTATATGTAGGGGTAATGTGTGTGCGGCAAATGGGATTTTGTTGCTCACACAGTCATTATACTGTGGTGTTCGGTTTGCTTACTGGTATGTCACTGTGACTGTGGTGCAATTTTTTGGGGCTATGCACTTTCACACTAGTGTCTTGTTTTTCAGTAGTTTTACATCCCTGTAGTGCCTGTTATATTTGCTAATGCATGTGTACAGCCCCAGAGCTGGACTTGGGTAGTGTTAGTCAGTCTGATTGTAGTTTGGACATTGCTCGGTAGCTCATTGTAGTTTCCCTGCTGTTGTGTTATGTCCACATATTTGTAGGATGTCCAGATGTCTGGCCAGTATTTTTGGTCTGGTTCCCATAACTGTTGTGTATCCTGACACATCAGTGGGATGATGTGGGGACTGAGGTCACTAACTAATGGGAAGCAATAGAGTCCTTGAACTGTGATATGTCATTCGATATATGTTAGGATATACGGTGTTACTACATGAACTTTCTCTGCTTATCTACTGACGTATTTTGGATATGTCCCTATTTTCATGCCTTTGTACCCCACTTTGTCAGGCTTGGTCCAGATTCATTGCACTAAGGGGTTCTGACCATACCTCTCCACTCCCAGGAGTTTCACAGAATGTCAGGATGTTTGGCCCATACTTTTGTTCAGTTCCACAATTTATTTGTATTTGTCTGGTAAATCACGGTGATGATCCAAGGATTTATGTCAGTAAATAATGACATAACATTTCTGTTTCCATCCTCATATCCTTCAGTAATTGTCTGCTGAAATGCACCCTGTTGCTGCAGCAAATGTCTTCATTTGTAACAGCAATATTTGAAATATGTCCCTATAAGACCCATTCCCCCTCACCTTTTACAGCCTTTGTACAGGTTTCTTGCACTAACAGGTTGAGAGGAATGGTTCTGAGGTATAACTGCACTGCATGTTATATGCATACATGTGTATATATATATTTTTTCCTTCTTTTATATTTTTATGTATGTATATCTATATTATTACTCTACTTTTGTATGTATATGTTTCATTATACATATATATATATATATATATATATATATATATATATATATATATATATATAGTTGTCTTTATACAACACATGACTGGTTCCACAAAGCTTTCTCCCTAATGTTGTATGCCCCTATTGCATGATATGTTTGAAAAAACAACATTATTTCCTACAGCTAAGATGGTGTAGTGGTGGATTCTTCTGACTTTAGTGACCCGGATTACGGGTTTTACAGCTGGGATTGTTGTTTTTTTTTCAATAATACTAAATGACCAGAATGCATAATATGTTTGTTAAAGCATTACACTCTTTTACAGCTCAGATGGTGTAGTGGTGTTTTGTTGTGATTGTAGAGGACAGCATCCTGGGTTTGAGAGTTGGTAGGGCTGACTGTTTTGTTGCTGGGCAGAACAAGGTCTGATGGATACAGAGTGATGATGGCACATTTAAGCATATTATACTTATACATTTTTATTATAAAATAATATTTATATACACATAATTTTACGTTTACCTTCCATGAATCCCCCTATGTGCTTTCATTAAATTATATTCTTGTGTGACTATACTGTATGGGGCACTTGTGTTTATATGAGGGTTACAGGGTTTCACATCCTTTCTACACTGACATCTCAGTTTTGGAACTGCTACACTACCCCTGTTGACAAAAAAAGGTTGCTACGTAATTTAAGATGTGAAGTTGTTCAATCTCACCTTCATTCTTACTGATGGGTTCGGAGCCGATCCTCGGCTCCAAGTCGGCCAATTTGCAAAGCTCGAGGTCTATACCAGCTAGAGGCCAAAGCCCTATCCCACAACGCACCATTACATTCCCCAGATCTAGTTTGCCGCTGCAACTGATCATGCGTTTTTCACAGCTCAGGCTGTTGGAGAGATAAGTCTAATATTTTGTGCCATAATTTTCTGAATAATTACCTTTTTCCTTGTTAGTTAGGGTTTATATAAGCTTGTTGTTAGGAAGGTTTATCTGTTTTCGGATTTTATATCCTTTTTTGATCTATATCTTTCTCTAGTTGTTGGGAGTTGGCCCCTGTTTCTTCTGTGTTTAGCCATTTGGCTTATTTGCCCTATCCTAAGCTGAGTTAGGCTTTTGCAGTTTTCTGCAATTTTTTGTTAGCCGGTTAGGCTATTAGCCGTTTGTTGGCTGTTTTCTGTTATTTCTCTTAGTCTGGTAGGTTTATTCTGTTTGCAACAGACTTTAGGAAGTTACAGTAAGCTGCCTTTTAGTACTTGCAGCTGGTTAGGCTTAGTTTCATTTACTGACAGGGTATTGTTGTTTTCCTTGCTGACTTCTGTATTCTTGTCACAATGTCTGAGAAGGCAAAATCAGGGTTTAAAAGATGCCATAAATGTAATCAGAAGATGTCGATAACTGATGGCCACTCTACATGTGTATATTGCTTGGGTGAGGTCCATTTACAGGAGGTTTGCTCCATTTGTCATGGGTTCAGCTCTAGAGTTTTGGCTGAAAGGAAACGTAAGTTAGTGGAGCGGGGATTGATTAAGTCTGCTTTCTAATCAGACTTCGATTCTGCTCCGGGACAACCAAAACCTTCTTCTCCAGCCTCTTCCACTAGTTTGGGTCTGAAGGGCTCTTCGGTTCTGAAATCTTCTAAGAAAGCTACTGTCTCGGCTCCATTGTCATCGGTACCGACCATACAGGTTGTTGGTAGGAGCCGGTCCCCGGTCTTGGAACCGGTATCTCCTACCTTGAGATCCCCGATTCTGGGTTGACCAGCTCCATTGGTGGTTTCCTCTCGGGCTTCCAGACTCTCTGATTCAGATATGGATCGAGTGGTGCGGAAACACTTACAGGATCCAGAGCTAGCTAAAATTCTGTCAGCTTCAACTCAAGCAGCTTTGGAACTGACTCAGTCCTCTCCTGTTGTTTCTGCTCCTCCTCCGACTCGAATCGAGACATCGAAGCCGGAGGAGGCTATTCAGTCGTTTGTGGAACCGTTGTTACCGACACTCACTTCTGACCTGAGCGGTACTGACAACTTTGATGTCCTCTGCTCCAGCGGCAGAATCTGGGAGCCAACACTCTCCTGTCGGTTCCGGGGAGAGGGAGTTGAACCGATACGTCGGTTCCGACTCTTCGTCTTGGGGCTTGCGCACGGATGAGTTCAGCTCCAACCTTGGGCTCATAGCCGGCGGTTCTGGTGCGGGAGGCATCTTTGGTGACTTCGGACCCGGGTGCTTCCTCGCTTCGGAGCCGTGGTGCCTTCGATGCCATGAGGAGGGCTTTGTCCCCCGGACTGCCACAACCTCTGATATGGCCACCTCCTCCTAAAAGGTGCCTGAATCTTCTCCACTACTACAGATTCACCATAAGCGTAGGGACCCAGAGCCTCAGGACACCCCTTTGGGGGAACCCTGCACTTCCGAGACCTCCCCAGAAATTCCCACTGAGGAGTTCCCTCGGAAGAGGTTATGTAAGAGGAGACATTTAGATTCCCGCCAGGAATCCATCACATCGGGCACCTTCGAGGATATCCTTGAGATCCTTAAGCAGAGGGGTGACTGGCAGCCCCTATACCCTACCGAGGATGAATCTGTGCTCCTGAAGGCTTTCAGGTCCCGACCCTCCACCTCTTGGGTGTCTCCACCCTTTGATGAGTTGATGAATCTTTTGTCTCAAAGGGCATGGGAGTCACCAGATTCTATGGAGCCTGTTCCTAGAAGGCCCAACAAATACATTTCAGCACCTCAAGATAAGTCCTTCTTATCCAAACCCATACCTGTTGATGCCATGGTGGTGGCGGCAGCCACTAAAAAAGAGATGTCGAAGACTTCTACGTCAGTCTATTCTCCTAATAGAGAGTCTAGGATCATGGACAGATACGGGAAGTGCATGTTCAGTTCTACGACCTTTGCCCTTAGGTCATTGAACTATCTAACCCACTTCACAAAGCTTCAGAGAGATCTCCTGAAGGAGCTTGGAGATACTCTCCAGGGTGCAGTAGCCGATTCAGCGGCGGACAGAGTGATGTCTCAGCTTGCTACCCTCAATTCCATCATAAACTCTTCCATGTCCCTCGTATCTTATGCAGCTGATGGAATGAGTAGGGCAGCGGCTACAGGAATTGCTTTGCAAAGACATTCCTGGATGCACTTATGTTCTTTTGCGGAACCTTTCAAGTCATCATTTGTGAATGCCCCCTTCAATAGTTCTTCCTTGTTTGGACCAAAAGTTAAGGAGACCCTTACCAGATGTGAGCAAGATGGTTTTTCTACCCCTACTAGACCTTATCCCAAAGGTCAACGAGGAAAGAAAATGTGGTTCCGTAAGACCCAAGGAGCCTTTCCGAACTCACAAGGTGAAGCCTCCTCCACGGGTAGAGGGGGAGGCAATGGTGGAAGACGACACCCACGCGGCAGAGGGGGGTCCGCAGAACCAGGGTGACAGGGATCAGTTCTGTGGGAAGCCCTATCAGCGCTCCTGAAAGGAGGCTCGACTGTCCTACTATGGAGGCAGTCGGGGGACGTTTGTCTTTGTACCTAGGCGCCTAGCTAAAAATCTCAGAAGACCAATGGGTACAAAACGTTATATCCAGAGGATATTCCATCCCCTTTCTCACACAACTCAGACCAAAAATAGGAATCCCAGATGTTCCACCCAGTCTACAGGATGTGGCATCTGTAGAGGTCCAAAAACTATTGTAAAAAAGAGTCATCCAGCCAGTCCCAGCAGACCAGCAAGGATCCGGAACTTACTCAAGATTTTTTTTGGTACCAAAGAAGACAGGGGACTGGAGACCCATTTTGGAACACATCAGACTCAACAAATATGTGGTAAAGAAGTTCCTAATGGTCACGCTTCAGTCCATACTCCCGTTCTTAGGGAGGGACAATTGGATGTGCTGTGTAGATCTCCAGGATGTGTACTACCATATCAAAATGGCCAGGCCATCCAGGGATCATCTGTGCTTCAGGCTGGGAGCCAGTCATTTCCAGTTTCGGGCCCTGCCCTTTGGTCTCACTACAGCCCCCAGAGTGTTCACCAAATGTATGACAGTGGTCATGGCTCACTTGAGACATTTAGGAATCCCGGTGTTTCCTTACTTGGACGACTGGCTCCTTACCACTCCCACCAGGCATCAACTTACTTGGGCAAGGGACACTGCCATAGATCTATGCTTACAGCTGGGTATTACGATAAATTCAGAAAAGTCTGCTTTATTGCCATCACAGCGCACAGTCTTTATAGGAGCAGACTTAGACAGGGTCAGCATGTCCCTGAAGCTCCCTCCAGAAAGAGTGATTACCCTTTGACAACAAATTGTGGATCTCCTGTCTAGACAAAAAGCACCAGCATCACAGATTCTCAAGTTGCTTGGCACTATGGCAGCAGCGATTATTGCAATACCCCTTGTGAGATCTCACATGTGCATTCTTCAGTGGCTGCTATTCACACAGTGGACATTTCAGGACTTACCGATGAATCACCCAGTTCTGATTACCAACTCTTGCAAGGACGATCTTCAGTGGTGGCTAATGTCCAAGACAGTGACTATGGGGCATCCATTTGTCTTCCCAGCTCCAGTTGCAACAGTAACCACGGACGCCTCCCTGATCAGGTGGGCCGGCATTATCAGGGACGGACAGCCCAAGGTACATGGCAGGCTCACGAGGCTCATTTGCACATAAACGTCCTGGAGATGAGAGCGGTTCTTTAAGCGTTGCAGTCCTTTCAAGGCTCTCTTCCCCTAGGCACTATTGCAATCCAGTCAGACAACATGTCCATAGTCTGGTACATAAACAAACAAGGAGAAACCAAATCTTACCCCCTATGTCGAGAGGCTATAAGATTATGGAAATGGGCAGAGTCAACCTAGCGCTTTCTGATAGCAATGCACATTCCGGGGAAATCCAGCGTGATAGCAGACAGACTCAGTAGAGCTATTCTGTTGCCTCACGAGTGGTCTCTCAAGAACAAAACAGCAGAAATGATTTTCTGCCAATGGGGCCAGCCTTGCTGTGACCTTTTTGCCACCTCCACAAACACCAAGTGCAGCAACTACTTTGCCCTGATCCCTCAACAGCGACAACCCCTGAGGGACGCACTCGTCCACGATTGGCCCCTGGGACTCCTATATGCTTTCCCTCTTTTCCCCTGATTCCCAAATTCTTACAGAAAGCCAGTTTTCTGGGCAGGACACTTATCTTGATAGCCCCATATTGGCCTCGTCAAATTTGGTTCCCCTTCCTGAAGCCTCACCTACTGGAGGAGCCTTGGATCCTGGACCCAGTGCCAGATCTGTTGACCCACTCGTCAGGAGCTCTTCACACTTCTCTTCAGTCCATCAAACTGACAGCTTGGCTGCTCCAATTCCCAGAATTGCCAGGTTCTAAAATTTATCAGAAGAGGCTTGACATATTCTCTTGTCGTCACACAAATCTTCAACCAGGAAACTTTACCTCAGTAAGTGGAAAAGCTTTTCCATCTGGGCACAGTAAAATAACATTGACCCTTTCCTGGCGTCCATTTTGGATATTTTGGAATTTCTAACAAAACTGTTCAATGAAGGAGCTGCAGCAGCAACCATTCGAGTCCAACTGGCTGCTATTTCTAATTTTCATATAGGTGCATCTGAAAATAGTATTATGTCTAATAAGTTGGCTAAGGCTTTTTTGAAAGGTACGATGCACTTAAAACCACCGAACAGATCTCCTACTACTCAGTGGAACTTAAACCTAGTCCTGTCCAAGATTATTCTCCCGCCCTTTGAACCTGCCTCCTCTTGTGAGCTGAAATAGCTTTCTTGGAAGACCTTTTTCTTGGTGGCCATTACATCAACACGTAGAATTTCGGAGTTGCAAGCCCTTTCTATTAAGCAGCCGTACTTAATATTTCACAAAGACAGGGTTTTCCTCAGAACTAATCCGTCATTCTTATCAAAAGTGTGTTCAGAATTCACACTTAATCAGATGATTGAATTACCTGTTTTCTTTCCCAACCACTCAAATCAGTTGGAATATATGCGTCACAAACTTGATGTCCATAGACAACTTTTCTTCTATTTGGACAGGACAAAAGACCATAGAAGGGCTGATCAGCTGTTTGCCTCATCCTCGGATTCTAAAAAAGGTGCACCGGTCTCTAAATCTACCTTATCTAAATGGCTGTCTGATTGTATATCCTTTATTTACCGTGAAGCAGGTATTGCATTACATGACAAAGTCAAGGCTCATTCTACAAGAGCGGTTTCTACTTCTGCAGCTTTCTTGACCAGGTTACCTGTTGATTCAATTTGTGCAGCTGCCACCTCGTCAAATCAACATAACTTTATATCTCACTACAAAGTGGACAAGGCCTCTAGGGACAGAGTTTCATTTGGGTTTGCTGTCCTGAAGCAGGTACTCCCATGAGCCACCCAAGATTGTGGTGCTGGGGACGCTACCCATCAGTAAGAATGAAGGCAAAATTGAACAACTTCCCATAAAGAAGTTATGTACTTACCATAACATTCCATGTGAGTTGTTCTTCCCACCTTCATTATTACGACACCCCCCACCTACCCCCATCCTATGTCTGGAAGTTCAAGAGGTTCTATCTTGGTTTTGGTTCTCCTGAGGAGTTTCCTCTCACAGTGGCCTGTATGATTTCCTTGAAATCTGGGGTAGGTTTTACGCTAGTTGGCAGCAAACAAGGTCTGGGGAATGTAGTGGTGCATTGTGGGATAGGGCTTTGGCCTCGAGCTGTTAGAGACCTCGATCTTTGCAAACTGGCTGACTCAGAGCTGAGGATCGGCTCCGAACCCATCAATAATAATGAAGGAGAGAAGAGCAACTTACATGGAACGTTATGGTAAGTACATAACTTGTTTTTTACTAAACTAATTTTAGCAATACTTTCACATAGGAAAATAAATTGCCTGTTTTGGGACTCAAACCATGAACACTTGTATGTAAAGCAACAACTCTACCCACTACACTACCTCAGTTAGGATAGCTCATCTCTCTATTTGCATATATGTCCTATGGGATGTTTAAGCTATGCCAAGCAGATGGTCATAACGTGCACACCCACTTAGCTACACTTAAACATTCCTTAGGCTACTGAAAGAAAAGTTATATATTATTATGATATTATTATATTATATGGGTGTGTATTGTGGTGTTCTGATAACTACTTTGGACTGCAGTCATGAAATACTGGCATTGATTTGGCTTTCAGGCTTCTATCCTTCAGGGACTAATGCTAATACATATCCTGTTATCCATCTACTTTCTAAGTGTGTGAGAGCAATATTTAAAATCTGTCCCTATTTGTCCCCCCATCATTTTAGGTTTTGTCCAGATTTTTTGCTCTAAGAGGTTGAAAGGTATGATGACCAATATTTGAGTTTCAAACTTCATATACTTTGGAAAATGTATATTAACACAACTCCTTTTATTCTAGCCTTTTTCTAAGGGTTTATCAGAACAATATTTAAGATTTGTCCTTATTTGGGGGCCTTTGTCCCCCATTATTTCTGGCTTTGTCCAGGTTTCTTGTGCTGAGAGGTTGAGAGGTATGAGTGCCGTACAGCATTTTAGCAATGCAGGGAGTGTGTCACAGAACCTGTAACATACCCCCTGCATTACTTTTTTATTGCTGTTTTTATTTCAGTGTCCGCGGACAATGAAATTATCATTTTTTCATTTCAGTGTCCACAGATACTGAAATACTGGCATAATATTAGAGCAAAGCTCTAATGTTATGCCAGTTTGGCTTAGAAAGTGGGGGTGTGTCTAATGTCCGTGCACTATACGGACACACCCCCTGCACTCATTCATGGTTTGTGTCTGTGTAGGTTAAACAGCAGAGCACCTTCATGCATATACAAGGCACTCTTCTGTTCTACATGGACATGAACCACTCCGTGCAGGAATAGCACGATTCCTGCTTGGAGTTTAATAAATCTCAGGGATAATGTATGATCTGATGTTGTTAATCTTCATTCCCTTCCTCACTGATGGGATGTCAGTTCTGTCCTCGGAACCGAGCTGTCCTTATATCAAGCTTGCACCAGCCAAAAACTCTCGAGTTAAGCTTTTACCCATAGTACCCTTTTTCCTGTTACCCTAGATCTCATTTGACCCATTGCCGTAAAGCCGCGTTCAAGCCAGCTCTCAGCTAAGTTTAACTTTTTTGACTTTTTGACTGTTGTTTGAATTTTATTGAGTGTACTAGTTTCTTTCTCTCTACTTTTTCCATTATCTTTCTTATCGTGATCTATTGCTAACCCTTTAACCCTTTTACCTTTTAGTAGTCTTGGTACCATTGATGGTACGCCTTTCTCCCTACCCTTTGTTGTATTTCTTAAATACCATCGCTGGTGTTTCTTTCTTTCTTCTTTCTCTTTATTTAAAAAAATAAATAAATAAACTCTTTTTTTCTCTTATAATGTGTGAGTGTCTGGGTGTATCATTAAGTCTGAAAAGAAAGTTACGTCTGGGTTTGTCATACTTGTAATAGGAAAATGGCTAACAGTGACTCAGATGATGTTTGTGTGTATTGTTTGGGGGTGCGCCTTCTCTCAGTGCAGCCCCTTGTTCTGTTTGTAAAGGATTCAGTCAGTGTACTTTGAATGAGCTTAAAAAACAGTTGATTCTGATGGGCCCCCTAAAGACGCCCTTTTCAGTGGCTCTTTCTGTGATGGAGGGCTCCCCCTCCCAGAAAAGAAAGGAAAAGATCACACTCTGTACCGTCTTCACCCTCCAGTGATTTGGGCAAGCCTGCTAGGTCAAAAATACCTAAGATGTCTCCGGAACCTAGGTCAATCTCTACAGCACTGACCTCGGTTCTGTTAACTGCTATATCATCTTTGGCACCTGTTTCGGCACTGACATTGTCCACGGCACTGACATTTGATGCTTAAAAAACTGCTTCACCTTCTTTGGCACTGAGTGCCACTTCAGCACCGAGCATACCTTCGGTACCTATTACTTCATCTCCACTTGTGACTGAGCCATCCTTGTCCTTTCCGCTACCGAGTGCCCTTTCGGCACCGAGTCCATCTATGGTACCTATTACTTCTATATTAACCCTACTGCTCCCTGTCTCTAAACTAGAGACAGCGGCACCATTGGACACCAGTGCATGAACCCCATACTCCACGTCGGTGGACCCCTTTCTAGGACAAATATATAGCCCCTTCCTAGAGCGACCAGACTCTCCATTGGGGGTATCCACTAGATCCATCAGGAGCCTTTCAGAACTTGATGTGGTGTGCCTTGTGGATCAGCTGCTGACAGCCAGGGGGATCTCCATTCCGTCTAAGACCCATCCACTTGCTAAACCTGGGACTGCCTCTCCAAGGACTCCATCATACTCTCCTCCTTTGATCTTGCAGGTTTCAAAGTCTCTAGCTCTGGCATCCTTTTCAGAACCCTCTGTTTCTGTGCCAGTAGTGGACCTCACTATGGCCTCAGAACTGTCCCTTTGGTCTTCGATATCTTCGGAACCGAACCTTCCTCAAGGAATGGGCTGCAGGCTCTTCGGTGCTGAGTACAGTTCCAAGCGTATCTATTGTTCTGTCCACGGTGCCAGGGGTTCTGTCAGCACTGATCCTTCTTGAGGCTCCTTCCTTGGAGGCAGGTTAGGCGGAGTGGGGTGTGACCCCAGTTCCGAGGTTGTCCTTCTCGGTTACAGGCTCCCATCCCTCTTTGGGAAGACCTGCTTTCCAGGCGATGGCGAAGGCACTTGCTTCAGGAAGCATTCCTCTGGCATGTGAACCCCTGAAACCCCTTCCCCTTGAGCTGCAGCTGACACAAGCCACTGCCCCAGGACATAGTTTCATAGTCTCATTACATACATACATTACATTTCATTACATTCATTCATTCATTACATTTCATAGTTTCATTACATCTGGCACAAAAGCTGCAGAAAACCCTTTTGCAGGGCACCCCTTTTTCCGAGTCCTCCTCAGAAACCCCCCCTGAGGAGCCACTGTGGAAGAAGTAGTGCAAGAACCTGAGGAGTCTCTGACTGAGGATATGGATTACAATGAAGGGGAAGGGTCCCCACAGTCACCTCCAGATAATGCTGAAACAGAGGGATGACTGGAAGTCCACCAACCCTTCCTCCGAGGAGTCCGTCTTTCTGCAGGCTTTCCGTGCCCGACCATCTACCTCTTGTGTGACCCCACCTGCAGATGAGGTAGTTCAATTCATGGTGCAGCACACTTGGAAGAATCCTGATTCTGTGGAGCCAATCCCTAGGAGACAAGACAAAATCCTATCCCGTCCCGAGGAGAGCCCACATTGTTCTAAGGGTTTACCATTTGATGCTATGGTGGTGGCAGCAGCCATGAAAAAGGAACGTGCTAAAGAGAATCAGACTGTTCACCTGCCCAACAGAAAGTCCCGAGCAGTAGACAGATTAGGAAAGGGAGTCTTTGTTTCATTGACCTTTACTATACGGTCCTTGAACTATTTGACACATTTTACAAGGTGCCAATGAAACATCATCTCCAAACTCTCTCAGGACAGGTGTCTGACGAGGTAAGTGACAAAGTTGCCTCGCAGCTCGCAACCCTGGAATCCATCTCTAACTCATCCATGAGGATAATATCACATGCAACCAGAGCTGCGGGTTCAGGCATAATGATGAGACAGCATGCCTGGATGCAACTTTGTGATTTCGTGGACCCTTTTAAGTCTTCCTTCCTGAACGCTGTAGTTGAAGCTTCTTTCCTGTTCGGCCCTAAAGTGAAGGACACTCTAGTCAGGTGTGAAAAGGAAGGCAAGACCCTCTCTGCCGTAGGTGTATGCTTCTCCACTCTGCAGTGCTCCTTTTCCAGGAACCAGAGGAGTGGAAAGTTGTAGCACAAAAAGTCTCCGGGTCCTTTTTGTGACACACGTGGCGAGTATACCCCCAGAGGCAGAGGGGCTAACTCTTCCAGAAGATGCCCCTATCGAGGCAGAGGAGGCCTGCATAACCAGGGACCCAGAGATTCTTTCTCTGGTCTGTCCTATCAGTGCTCCTAAAGAGCAGCCCGATTGCTTTCCTCTGGAAGCAGTCGGGGGACGTTTCTCTCTGCACCACGCTGCCTGGTAATCTATAACTTCTGACCACTGGGTGCAGAAGATTATAACCAGAGGCTACACTATTCCCTTCAATGTTTACCCAAAACCTCCTACACAACTCCCTGACATTCCACCCAGTCAAAGGGAAGAAGCAGCTATAGAAATAAAAAAGCTGTCAAAAAAGAGTCATCCAAACAGTCCCACCAGACCAATGTGGATCTGGATTCTACTCAGGGTTTTTTTTGGTGCCAGAAATACAGGGGACTGGAGGCCAGTTTTGGATCTCAGCAATTTAAATAAATCTGTCAACCAAGTGAAATTCTGGATGGTCATGATTCAGTCCATTCTTCCATTCCTGGGAAACGGCTATTGGATGTGCTCCATGGATCTCCAGGATGCATATTACCACATCAAAATAGACAAATGCTCCCGGAGACTACTTCACTTCCAGGTAGGAGCCAATCACTACCAATTTTGTGCTCTGCCATTCAGACTCTCTACAGCCCCCAGAGTGTTCACCAAGTGCATGGCAGTAGTCACAGCTCACTTGAGGCTACAAGGATTCCGGGTGTCCATATTTGGACAATTGGCTCCTTTCCGCCCCCTCCAAGAATCAATTGGTAACAGCCTTGAAATACACTCTTTCCCTGGCCAGACTATTGGGAATAACAATAAATTGAGAGAAGTCCAGTCTTACTCTGACCCAGTCCATAGAGTTCATGGGAGCAGTTTTCGACACCTACTCATGTTTAGTATCTCTCCCACATCACAGATTACAAAGATTGAGACTTCAGCTCTGGGTGATACTATGCCAAAACAAAGCCTCAGCATGGGAAGTCCTTTAACTCCTAGGATCCATGGCAGCTGCTATAGCAATAGTGCCTCTCACAAAACTTCACATGAGAATACTTCAGTGGCTTCTGTTATCTCAGTGGTTCCCAAATCGTTATCCCCTATGTTTTCAGGTACTAATAACCAATCATTGCAAACAGGACCTGCTTTGGTGGATGAGGCTAGAGACAGAACTTTGGAGCCGCCCTTTCCATCCCTCTCAACTCAAAGCCACTGTGACCATGGATGCTTCCCTGATAGGGTGGAGGGGGGGGGGGCATTTTCAAGGCACATAGTCCACAATAGAGGCCAACATGCATATCATTGTTATAGAACAGAGGGTATTGCTTTTAGCGTTGCAAGCATTCCAATCTGTTCTTCCTTCTGGGGTGATCAATTCAATCAGAGAAGATGTCAGTAGTCTGTCCTATCAGTGCTCCTAAAGAGCAGCCCGATTGCTTTCCTCTGGAAGCAGTCGGGGGACGTTTCTCTCTGCACCACGCTGCCTGGTAATCTATAACTTCTGACCACTGGGTGCAGAAGATTATAGCCAGAGGCTACACTATTCCCTTCAATGTTTACCCAAAACCTCCTACACAACTCCCTGACATTCCACCCAGTCAAAGGGAAGAAGCAGCTATAGAAATAAAAAAGCTGTCAAAAAAGAGTCATCCAAACAGTCCCACCAGACCAATGTGGATCCGGATTCTACTCAGGGTTTTTTTTGGTGCCAGAAATACAGGGGACTGGAGACCAGTTTTGGATCTCAGCAATTTAAATAAATCTGTCAACCAAGTGAAATTCTGGATGGTCATGATTCAGTCCATTCTTCCATTCCTGGGAAACGGCTATTGGATGTGCTCCATGGATCTCCAGGATGCATATTACCACATCAAAATAGACAAATGCTCCCGGAGACTACTTCACTTCCAGGTAGGAGCCAATCACTACCAATTTTGTGCTCTGCCATTCAGACTCTCTACAGCCCCCAGAGTGTTCACCAAGTGCATGGCAGTAGTCACAGCTCACTTGAGGCTACAAGGATTCCGGGTGTCCATATTTGGACAATTGGCTCCTTTCCGCCCCCTCCAAGAATCAATTGGTAACAGCCTTGAAATACACTCTTTCCCTGGCCAGACGATTGGGAGAAGTCCAATCTTACTCTGACCCAGTCCATAGAGTTCATGGGAGCAGTTTTCGACACCTACTCATGTTTAGTATCTCTCCCACATCACAGGTTACAAAGATTGAGACTTCAGCTCTGGGTGATACTATGCCAAAACAAAGCCTCAGCACGGGAAGTCATTTAACTCCTAGGATCCATGGCAGCTGCTATAGCAATAGTGCCTCTCACAAAACTTCACATGAGAATACTTCAGTGGCTTCTGTTATCTCAGTGGTTCCCAAATCGTTATCCCCTATGTTTTCAGGTACTAATAACCAATCATTGCAAACAGGACCTGCTTTGGTGGATGAGGCTAGAGACAGAAGTTTGGAGCCGCCCTTTCCATCCCTCTCAACTCAAAGCCACTGTGACCATGGATGCTTCCCTGATAGGGTGGGGTGGGGGGGCATTTTCAAGGCACATAGTCCACAATAGAGGCCAACATGCATATCATTGTTATAGAACAGAGGGTATTGCTTTTAGTGTTGCAAGCATTCCAATCTGTTCTTCCTTCTGGGGTGATCAATTCAATCAGAGAAGATGTCAGTAGTCTGGTATATCAACAAACAAAGAGGAACCAAGTCTTACCCCCTATGTTGAGAGGCCATGAAAATTTGGCAGTAGGCGATAGCTACCAACCACTTTCTGATAGCAATGCATATCCCGGGGGGATTCCAATGTGACTGTGGACAAGCTGAGCAGATGTATTCTCCTGCCTCATGCGTGGTCCCTCAACCCCAGCACAGCACCAAAAATTTTCAGCCGCTGGGGCCAGCCTTGCTGAGAGCTATTCGCCTGTCCATCAAACCACAAATGCAGCAGCTACTTCTCCCTAATTCCCCCACAGTGGGAGTCCCCAAGGGACACTCTGATCCACAATTGGTCCATGGGACTTCTGTACACCTATCCCCCCATTCCTCTGATTCTCCAATTTTTGAAGAAAGCACTTTGGTTGAAAAGCAAAGTGATCCCCATAGTCCCTTATTGGCCTCGACAAGTATTGTTCCCCTTCCTTTGGCCTCATCTTTTATGCCGACCATGGATTCTGGATCCATCTCTAGACCTGATCTCTCACCCCCAAGAGTTGAGTCATCTGAACCAGACCAGTCTCAAGCTGATAGCTTGGTTTCTCCACTTCTACTAATCACCAGGCAGGATAACCTTTCCTCTCCAGTATGTGATATTGTTCTGGCCTCACACAAACCATCCACCAGAAAACACTATCTAGAGAAATGGAAGAGATTCTCTATTTGGTCTAAGAAAAGAAAACTAGATCCATATTTGGTTCCAGTTCCTGTAGTCCTTCACTATTTATCAAAATTTTTCAAAAATGGAGCTGCAGCATCTACCATTCGAGTTCATCTAGCTGCTATTTCAAACTTTCATAATGGTTTTGGAAACTCTCCCCTGATTACTCACCGGTTATGCAAAGCCTTTCTAATAGGAGTTTCTCATCATCAGACCTCCAATCAAACAGCCTATTGAACCATGGAACCTCACTTTAGTTCTTAAGTCTTTGACTCAACCCCCCCCCCCTTTGAGCCTACAGTGAAATGTGACATCAAATTCTTATCATGGAAGTCCCTTTTTCTGGTCGCCATCACATCAGCTAGACGTATTTCAGAGCTCTATGCTCTATGCATTAATCAGCCCTATATTATCTTTCACAAGGACAAAGTATCACTCCGGACGAACCCTACTTTGCTTCCCAAAGTCATTTCAGATTTCTCCATTAATCAAACTATTGACCTTCCAGTATTTTTCCCAAATTTTACTAACAAAGGGGAATACTGTCTGCATTCATTGGATGTACATAGACAATTGAGATTTTACCTGGATAGGACTAAGATGATGCATAAATCAGACCTTCGTTCATTTCCTTTTCTGGCCCTAAAATGGGAAATTCTTTTTCTAAAGTGACCTTATTTAAATGGCTTAGAGATTGCATACTTTACATTTATCATCATGAGACAAAGCCTATACCACAGAAAATCAAAGCTCATTCTACTAGGTCGATGGCAGCTTCTGTGGCCTTCCATTCTAGAGCCTCCATGGACGACATCTGTGCAGCAACAACATGGGTTTCTTCTCATACTTTTATTACTCATTGCAAATTGGATCTGGTCTCCAGGGGAAGAGTGTCCTTTGGCTGTAGGGTGCTCAGGAATATTCTTCCATAAGGATCACCCAAGGAACACAAGGTCGCTGGGGATTCTGTCCCATCAGTGATGAAGGGAATGAAGATTAACAACAACAGATAAAGAAGTTATGTCTTACCATAACACTGCATCTGTGTTGTTGATCTTCATTCATTCATCACATATCCCCCTCCTTCCCCCTCTAAAGGCTCCTGGGGGATACTTTGGGTCCAAGTTCTGAGTTAGGGCACTTGCGCAGAAACTGCCTCTGCTTTACTAATAAAGGGCAAATTTGATCTGAGGTAACAGGGAGGAGGGTACTATGGGTAAAAGCTTAGCTTCAGTGTTTTTGGCTGGCATGAGCTTGATATAAGGCTGGCTTGGTGCCAAGGACAGAACTGACATCCCATCAGTGATAAATGAATGAAGATCAACAACACAGATGGAACGTTATGGTAAGACATAACATCTTTATATATATATATATATATATATATATATATATATATATATATATAAAAAAATATAATGTATGTTGGTATATTGTATTTATAGGTTTATCTTTAAAATGTTGAAAAAGATATGTTTGTGTTCACTTACCCAAACCAAAATGCTTGAAACAACACTTTGCACACACTTACATGTGCAAACTGGTCACTTTAAGAAAGTCAACACTCAGCAATGTCGACTTTCACCAAAACTACCTGCACTTCCAGATTTCTCCTATGAACGTTTTGCAGGAGGGGCAAGCTCCCCTGCACCCCCCACACCCTCTGCTACTTATATATACAAACTCGACGATCACACTACAGTGAGGGAAAGGGTACATGTAACATTTCCCATTCCCCACTATAGTGCAGTCTCCACTCAAAAGGCTGAATTCACAACAGCGAATGCTACTGTGCATTCAGTGTTGTGAATTCAACATTTTTTTTTGCTAAAATGTAACTTTGAAAAGTTACTTTCACACATGTTGCGTCACACAGATAACCGATGGCATTTTAAACATAAACCGTGTATATCTATATATACATATATGTATATATATATATATATATATATATATATATATATATATATACATATATATATATATATGTGTGTGTGTGTGTGTGTGTGTTGTGTGTGTGTGTGTGTGTGTGTGTGTGTGTGTGTGTGTGTGTGTGTGTGTGTGTGTGTGTGTAGATATATAGATACAATGTATATTATATGTGTATATATATATATATATATATATATATATATATATATATATATATATATATATGTACATTGTATAACATATATATATATATATATATATATATATATATATGCTGAACAGTATCATTGCTGTCATAACATGACATTACTATGGGATCAGTCCCATATAGTACGACAGCTGGACTAATACTACAGAAATGAGCAGGTGTCATGATTCAGATGAAATGTTAAACCAGTACCTCATATGTCACAGTTATTGGCCTTTCAGTGAATGGAATCTCAACTATTTTATTACAGTTTTCTGTAAAATGGTAAAAAAGTCTGTGCAACACATTCATCCAATAAATTAGCAATCTTATCATTATCATGACTGTATTATTCCTTTTATTATATAGCCTATGAATGGGA